>NC_039290.1:383802-406575 GCF_003368295.1 Carassius auratus
GGATCGGGGAGGACGAAACAGACAGCCCTCTGAATGTGTAAGGACCTAAACTCTCAACTCGTCCATTGCCTTTAAGTAGTTGTTAATTTTTCTCTGTATTTTATTGTGGGCTTTGAAATGTATTTATTTTGCTAGTCAACTGAAACTTCGACCAAAAAATTTGGACCAAACATTCATTGTTGCCAAGTATATTTTAACTACTTGTCACTTAATCTAATAATGCACAGGTAAGTAAAAAAAAAATGAAGACCGAATAATTACTATATTAAAAGTTTTATTTAATTAATTTATTTATTCAATTTATATTATATTATATTTTATTTTTTATTATAATACTAAATTATCTAATTATTTTAGTAATTAATTTCCAGTGAATATACAAATATTGTATTTATTATATATTTTTTTTTATTTAATTTCACTAAATAAACCAATTATTTCATAATAAGATTTGTTGTATATATGAGTTAAATTTGCCTTTTATAATTTTATTAAAATAATTGTATGCAAATGTTAACTGAGCATAAACATCTGCAAAGGTACAACGCTCAAAGTTCAGTGCAAAGGGAGATTTTTTTAATTTTACAGAATTCACTTTTTATGGCCTACAACACACGTCTGGTTGGGACTACAACAAGCTTCTTCCTGGGTTGGTGACATCACAAACCCTAAAATTTGCATAAACCCTGATGAGGCCATGTTGGGCTGCTTTAGAGAAGAGGAAGAGTTATTTGTAGTTGAGTGTTGCTGTTAGAAATTAAACAGTTACCCGGCAAAAAAAGATATTACAATGCAATCATGTATTTTGCTTTAATAATAATAATAATAAAACCATGAATCATAAGCTAACTCAGAGAGCAGTAACCTTTACAAATAACAGCGAATCTCAAAAGCATGAGACATCACCGCGCAACTCTCCCGGACAATCGAAAATGGGCAAAAGGGCGGGAGCTGGTTGCTGAAGCCACGCCCACCTAGCGTGACGGCTGTGACAGCAGTCGCAATTCACCTGTCACTCAAGTGGCCACGCCCTTAATTATGCAGAACTTTAAGGCTTAATATAATTTAAACGGATGAGTTATAAAAAAAAAAAACACCCTCACAGTTGTCATGAAGGGCAAAATAAGCTATATAGACCAAAATCATTTTTTGCACCAGGCTGAAAACATGCTTTTTTCTGCTGTAAAGTTGGGCATTTTAACATGGGGAGTCTATGGGATTGACTCTCTACTGCAGCCAGCCTCAAGCGGCCAGTCGATGAATTGCAGTTTTAGTCACTTCCTAATTGGCTTCACTAGAGTAGTTTTTTTTTTTTTTCAAAAAAAGCTGATTTATCCCTCCCCTCCTCTTAATTATTTTTAGCAAAGAAACTACGTGTTTAGAAAGCTTTTTACACTACTTATACACGATGACTTGAGAAATCTTACAAGAACTACTGTGAGGGTACCACGGTACGCTGATATTTTCAGATATTGGCATGAAAACGTATTAAGATTGTGATATCAAAGGTTTTGCTTTATAAATTTGTAAATTTATAGCAAATATTAAGTGTCATCCAGCAACAGAATTTATTTCCATATATTAGTTTTTTTGATGAACTGACACTTTTTCTGTCTGTTTCCTTCCAGTCTGATACTCGTCAGACTCCTCCGTACTCCCCTCAGATGTCCGTCTCTCCGCAGAACAGCAAGCCTTCCTCTACATCCTCTACCTCTAAACCCTCCCAATCGCAGCAGCAGCAGGTTCCCCAGGTCCAGCTGCCTATTTTCAGCTTCCCCCATTCCCACCCGGGGCCGTTTCACACCGGGCTGTCCGCGCTGGGCCTTCTACCCGCCCACCCCCAGCAGACACCCCTCACCTCTGCCTCCTGGCCCATCCACGGCCCTCTCATCCAGGGCTCTGGAGCCTCCACCGCCCCTGGACACCCGTCCTCTCCGGCTCTTAAGTTTGCAGTCCGGGGCAGTGGAGGCGAGAATGGAGGCGGGCTAGCGGTGAGCCCCGCCCCCATGAACCTGAACGACCCCAGCATCATATTCGCTCAGCCGTCGACGGGACGGGTGGCTGGTGGAGTGGGCGGCGGCCCGGCCAGAGAAACGGTGCACCCCTGGCACAATCACAATCTCAACCCGGGGCCACTAGTGGGGAACGGCACAGTAAACAAAACAGGTACACACACGTGGTGCTCACACGTTCACATGGTGCTTTCTAAGGCAACATCCTTATGGAGATTTAAGCTTTATGAAAATGTTTTCAGAGATGAGTGAAATCAGTGCAGTGTCTCTTTGCTAGCTCAGGTAGGTCTCGCAGGTGTTTTGGGTTCACTGGGTGACTGTTAGTTTAAACACTGGGAACTGATTTACTGGATTGCTTGTGCTCTTTTAGAGCTGCTTCACCTGTAACCCTCTGAAATCGCAGTCTAGTGACGTGGTTTCATAATGGTTGAGTGTTGGTTGTTTTGCTCTCTGTTAGTACAGAGTCATGTGTTCACTGTTCTATCTCTCTCTACATCTCAGATCCTAATTTCCCGTCTCAGTTCGGCGGTGTGACTCAGGGCTCTCGGTCCTGGGAGCACAGCAGTGCTGCTCCGTTTCCGCTGTCTCCATCCTTCATGCCCTACCGTCTGCCACCCTACCTGCAGCAGCCCAACAAACCCTTCATCTCTCAAGGTACCAGCGCTGTTCTATCTGTCTGATAAAGTGGAAAATAAAACATTCAAACCTAGTGTATATGTCTGTATTGCAAGTAGAATGTAACAACGGAATTTTCCATTAATCTCAACAATTAAACAATTTTTATTTTATTTTCATTCATGCTATTTTTGCTGTAGTACTTGGTTAAGGACAAAAGCTTTAAGAACGAACAAGTCAGTTATGTAGTGCCAAAAACCTCTCCTATAGCAAACTAAAAAACAGCAACCCAAAAAGCAATCCGACATGATTATATTTATTATTTTGGTAAATTTTGTCAATTAGGAAGTGTCCAGGAAAAAAAAAAAGAGTATTTCTCTTATTTTGTTTTGCTTTATTTTATTTTATTTTATTTTATTTTATTTTATTTTATTTTATTTTGTTTTATTTTTATTTTATTTTATTTTATTGTGTTTTTATTTTATTTGTTTTTTGTTTTATTTTTAATATTTTATCTTTGTTGCAGTGCAAACTAATTTAATTGTTCTAAAAGTTTGCTTCTTTCTAGAATAGTGCTTATTTTACTTTCTTTTGACTTTAGGATGAAATATGATAAGGTTTTGTTTTTATGACATTCCCTCAATTTGCTGTTTCTGTGCATTGAACTGAATCATTTGATTCATTCAAGATGTTATTAATGGACTTTAAGTTAACTGAATATTCCTCTCGATGGATTTACAGGCCACAGATGCACACTAATAAATAAATCGTTTCCACTCATAATTCTGGCTTTCTGCAGGTTCTCTGGTGGCAAATCAACATTACCCGCTTATTCAACATGGCAGGCACGGCAATCTCAACTACATTCAGCAGAAGAAATGAAGAAATGACACTTTACTTTGTAAACAAATGCCCAAGGTCCTTAAAGAGAAAGAGACTGACTTGGCATCATTTGGTGATTTGGAAACTTTTTAAAATGAATTTTATCTTTTTTGTACAGTTTTTATGTCTTATTTTCCTTTTATTTCTGTGTGTATCATCACATTGACTTGTGATACAAAATGTCAAATATTTTATTACCCCTATTTTTGGAGGGGTCCAAAAAAGTGTTTTTATTTTATGTGTAATATAAGGATTTAAAACGTATTCACTATTTTTATTAGCTGTATTCCTATTTTGCTTGCATAAGGAAAATGCTTTAGATAGGAAAATCAGACATAACAACCAAATAAGAAAATTATGTAGTGCCAAAAACTTCCCGATAGCAAACCAAGAAAACTGACAAAAAAAAACAGCAAAAAAAAATAAGAAAAGACCAAAAAAATAAAGAAAAAGCAAACCAATATGCTGATGTGTTGCTTTTATGTATTTATATACTGAAGGTATATACTGTCTTGGAATGAAACTCTCAACATGTGGATGACATCTGCCTTTTGTGGGAAAATACCATATTTTTAAAATAATCCAATGGAGTTTATAAGTCTTTTTTAACTTAAAGGCTTTGTTTTTGTGGAAAGGGATCTTATATTTACCTTACTCTGTAAAATTTACACTCTACATTGATTTCATTCACAGGTAAGACTATGTCTAAGTCACTAGTTATGTTGATATGCTTGAGCAGTTATCTCAGTATAGAGAGATGGCCACTGTGTATCTCGGGAGAAAGCCAGCAATACTCCTAAATACAGTCCAGCTCGTGAAGGAAGCCCTGGTTTTTTTTGTTGTTTTTTTTTTTTTGAGAAGGCCACATATACCATACCTCGATCACTGAAGGACACGTTCAGTAATGCATTGTACAGTACTGACACTGAATTTGTAAATGTACATACAAATTTGAAAGGTGCTAAATGTTTTTTTTTTTTAACTGTACTAAAGCATTTACTACTATAATATATTTGCATATATTTTGGAAACATGCTTTGTTCACATACTGGTTTCCTACAGCTAGTTACTCTCAGAGAGTTGTGTTTATTGTCGGAAATGTCTGTTTTTGTTCAGTTCTGCCAATTTACACAGTAGTATCTCGAACACCCGATTGCCAGTGGGTGGAAAACACAATGTTTTGCAGCTGTGGAAGCCAGCTAATGATTCTTCCTGACCTAAAAATCCTCTGGATCCATCTAAAACATTATATGACCGTGGCATAATAGAATGAGGATAAAACAAATTGTTAATTTATAGTGTAAGGCTCATTGCCTTCCTTTGTCAATTGCACGCATTCCTTTTGCGTACGTGTCCTCAATCTGGCAACCTGCCAGAGAGGGTGTGTTGGGAGAATTTGGACTACAGTACCCATTTTAACAACTAGCCGTTAATATTTATTGCTATTTATTGCTCCTTTAAATTGAAAAATGAAGGTAAATTGATTGCAAGATTGTTGATGCATGCCATCACCAATGGCTCTTCAATAAAAAGTTCAAATAATAATTGAGACCTTGCTGGAAAATGAAGCTCAACCCAGTTTCTTCCATTGATTTTGTAGCTGGATCTGGGCCTCAAGTGTCTCGTCTGGATGTGGCCAAGGTCGACTTTGTTAGAGCATCTTGGTCAAAACCTTAGGCTGGTACACTTATGCATCCATTTAAGTTGTCTTTCTTTGTTCAACTTTTCTATGCATTTCCTCATAACTCTGAAGGTCTGTTCTCTCTCTGTCAGGTTTCGTAACGGCCACATTTCGGTCATCCTGGAGGCAGCAGAGACTGATCTGCACACATTTAGGAACTTTGCTCTGGGGAAGAAGTCTGTAGACGAACGTGTGACAGAGGAAAGTAGTTACCTGCTTCCTTAAATGATCAAATTGTAAGGCTATTGAGAATTGTAGAGTCTGTTGATATTTTCAATATTCAGAGATGTTGAAGATGCATTCAGATGCCACCATGTCCTGCTAAACATGCCAGAGTCAAACATAGGGTTTTCTTTGTTAAAGGCAAGCCTTTTGCCCCCCAACATGCAATACTGAATGCTGTTTCCAACATTATCTGTTCAATCGTATTTAGGAATCGTTTCAACTATGATAACAAGTACTTTGCATACCTTCTGGAAATCCTGAAGGAGAAAATCACTCGGGGTCACTTATTAGACAGATATGAACAAGTACTAACTGTTTTTAGCTATTATCCAACTGGATCATAAGATGGATCTGTCTTTATTGTGTACATACCCATAGGTTGTCTACACGTTGCATTGTTATGCTGTGTTCACAACAAACGCGAATAGAGCGTCTGGCGCGAATGATTTCAATGTTAAGTCAATGCAAAGGAGCGTTTACGCACGTCTGGAGGTCTCGCGGCAAGAATGATGGGTTTCACACAGGACGCGATATGCGCGCCGCTTGCCGTTGGGTTCAGCGTTGCCCTTCAGATACAACGTGATTTGTGTTGTGCTATGGCGTAGGCGGAGTTTTCAAAACTTTTAGCGGGAGGTCTTTCATAGTCTGTTGTTCCTCCTTTTGGTCAGCAGCAAACATGTATCTGTCCCGTTGTAAGAAGCGAGTGATAGCGCCTGTCCTGCTGATGAGAATTAAGAGAGAAGCGAAGAAAGAGGGAAAGAGGCTGTGGGTACGACCTCAAACTTGTATCGTACAGCTCAGGAAATTCTGACACACACAGTACTAGCCGTTCATCCAGTTTGATTTCTGTGCTTGTTTGGATCCCCCAATTCTATTGGTCGTGCTGGTAATCGTCACAGAGCGCAGTGTCAAAAGTTGAACTATTTTGAACTTTGACCGCGGCGTGCACGCAAATGATGCGCACCACTTCCTGTGTGAAAGACCCATGAGGCGTTTGGCGCGGCGTGGAAGACGCAAATCCGCCTTATTCGGGCGTCTAATTCACGCGAATGATGCGAATTGAGCGTCTGGCGCGATAGGCGCGATAGGCGCGTTACGCGCGAATTGTGCTTTTGTGCATTTATGTGTTTGACGCGAATTCGTGTCTGCGGTCCGAGTTGAAAATTTTTAACTTTGGCGTCAATTCGCGCCGCATTAACCAATCAGGAGCCTGCTCAGGAGTCACTCATTCAACATGGAGGAACGACTGATGTTGTCAGTGAGCAGTCAACCGGAGCTTTATGACACAAGTATCACACACAAGTTCATATTTCAGGAATAAAAAGGACCTCGCTTGGAAGAGTGTGTTGTAATACACATTTAACTTTTGAGTCACGTACACGTTTATCGACCCGCGGCCTTCCCCGCCGTTTTTTTTTTTACAACTATTTTCCCCCTAATATAGCCTACAGCTACTTTTCGTTAACAAGATAATGCGTTTATTCAGAGGCCGTGTGCAGGAAAAAGTGGAAAAGACCCGAGTGCTCGATCAACATCAGCCATCTTGCAAACAGACAACCGCTAGCACTTGCCCCTCCCACAAGAAGCGGATTTCGCCTCAGACGCGCGTCAATTTCGCTTAAAACTTTTGCTTTCTACACGCGTCTATTTCGCTGTAGACGCGCAAATGCATTCAAAATGTTCAAGCGGCAAACTAGACGCGGTAGACGCGAATTTGACGCTCTATTCGCGTTTGGTGTGAACAGCATTACTCTTGCAAAAAGTTCAACTCTACTAAACTTTACCAGTGGTCACCCATGTTGCATCAAAACCTCAACTTCTCAACTTCATGTTGCTTTCTCACTGTAAGTTGATGACATCAGCACTGTAAGATCATCAACACTGCTTGCATCAAGGCTGTCTCCAATTTAATGATATATTTGCTTGTTTAACCATCAAGGATTATATGATGGTCCAGCAAGTAACAATGGGGTCCTGCTTTTGGAGGTCCAACTTCCTTGCAAAGTTTAGCGCAAACTCTTCTTAACCTCACTTGGAAAAACCTAAGCAAGGTCTTCAGGATAAAGCCTAGAAGGTTTTTTGGAATAGGTTCGAATGTAAAACTGCAAGAAAGTTGGTGGATTCTGTTTTCCTTGGAGCAGGAACTGGCTTCCTGGCTGGAACTGACCCCACAGCAACCACCACCAGATGGGGCTCTTCTTGACTTAAAGCTCAGATGAACAAGGTTATTAAGCTTGTCAGCATTCTGTGGCTCAAACAGTAGAGCATGGTGCCAGCAATGAAAAAATCGATTACTCTGGACTCTGCGAACTGATATGTGTATATCTTGCATGCTATGTAATTCACTTTATTTCCAGTAACTATATTTTCTAGTGGCCGAATGTAATGGATTAATTGCAATAAATCACAAAATCTGTAAATACAACTAGGTGGATATAGATTGCCATTGTACCAAACACGTACAGTAGTCCTATACCAAATGCACCAATGGTTTGTAGAACAAGGTTTTGTGAGCATCACGGTGTCAACTTTTCAGGAATGTTTGTAATGGTATTTTTTCATAATCATTTAAAATTCAGTGATAGTCTCTGTTGTTCTTGTCAGCAGGGTCACCATGGGATGTGATGTGATGTTATTTGCCATAAATGCCATAGGATTGCTGTAATATCATGAGATGGCAGTGACTGCTTTGTAGTTGTGCCTATATGGTCTTATTTGGGAGAAAATCCAGGGCTGTCTTTCACTCCCAGTCCATCCCTATATGCCACTGTTCATGAGATCCAGTGCTGTGCCAAGGTTGTACCCTCTGGTGTGATTCATGAAACACTTAAGCCTACAAAACTACGAGGATATGACAATCCCAAGGTAACGAACGCAGCATGGCTGTGTTGTGTTTCTTAATTGTTCCACTAACAAACACTGTCTGTTTAGGGCACCAAGAGATTTACGAACTTTTGTTGTATACATTTACTAACTTTTATTACTAACAAGATAATTACTTAAAGCAACTTTAACTGATAAGGAGCACTTGACATACCAAGACACTTTTAACCCAATCCTTTTTAGGTTGACAATAGAATTTCCATCATTTACAGAAGTTTCCAAGGTTCAGATCTGTGTTTTTATACATAGCTCTTCAACTTGATATTAATCATTTTAACCCTGAAAGAATTGTTTTCTAATTTAATAGTTATTGTTTTGAAAAAGGATGTTTTATCCATTTGTTTTAAAGTGTAGAATCTGCTATCACAATAAATGAATTTAGCGCTGTATTACCACTGTAACACTGTAAAGCTTTTATCTCATGATGTAATCTTGCATGTGACTGCTAATATTACAATAGTCATTCCTGTACAGATGTCAACCAGATTTCTATCTCGAAGGCATGGCTTGATTTCAGGTGGAGCCGCAGCAAACCCTCTTGTAACCTTTATCCCACATAGGAATTTTTCTCTGGCTCAGCTCCAGCCCACACAACCAGCTTTTGCATGGCCCACATACTGCAAATATATTATGGTCCTAGTGTGGACCAGGGCCCGTATTCATAAAGATTCTAAGAATCCTCTCAGAAAACTCTTAATTTAGCTTAAAAACTTTTACGTAGGAGTCTTAGCTTAAGAGCGATTCGGGACCGATCTGAGAGCAACTCTGAGTAAGGAAAAGACAAATAACTTTCATCTTTGTGAGGTTGCTATATATGACACAATCTTTTGAAGACTGTGATTGGGTGGTTGTCCAAGAAGGAAAAAAATTGTGATTTTAAGTAGAGGCTCTATTCTAATTCTCACTTTGAATTTACATGCGTAATTTATCCTTATTTGACCGTTCTCTCTCTCACACACACATACAAACACACATACATTATATGTGTGTATCTAAATCCTTTTTTTTTATTTACCATGCTTTTAATTTCCTATAAGGTATTTGATTGGCTTAGAATGATAAAAATTGTTCCACTCTTTCCATTTACTGTGATTGTTGTCCTATATAAGTGCAGTTTGAATGTTGGTTATAATGCATCAAGCAGAAATCAAAACCAAGAAGGGCGAGAAAGCCCAACTGGACAGAGGAACAGTGTTTACTGTTAGCCCAGTTAGTGAATGAACACAAGGCCATTCTTAAAGGAAGATTCGGGCCGGGTGTAAGAGCAAGGGACAAGAAGCAGACATGTGAGCGTATAGCACAAACTATTAACGGTTCATTCCCCCTGCTTGTGCACACCTGTAAGCCTGCTATATTCAGAAATGCAGTTTTTTGAGCCTGCAATGAGGGAATGTCCAGTGGAAACAAAATAAACTGCGACACAATAAGATGTTCTGAAAGTGCTGTAATTGTTTGTGTGATCACTCTGCTTACAGAAGGTTGTGACAGACCCAAATCATCACTACTGCATTGTTGCATTTTCCCCGTTGCCAAATATGGTAAAGTAGTGATTACTTTATATAATAATTTATAATTTAATATATAAATTAATCTATACCGTCTTATCAACTCACTGTCATCCATTGTCTGCAACACATTTCTTCTGCCTCTTCATCTCTCTGCCATTTTCTCCTCTGCTAAAGAAACTCTTAAGCCTCTTAAAAGTCCTCGTCTGTGCTCCTAACAAGTTTGACCTTAAGACCTCTTTTAAGGGTTAAGATGCTTTCTGAATTACTTTTTTCTTTACTAGGATTTTCTCTTTAATTTTAAGAGTAAACACCCACATTTCTAAGAATTTTCTTAAGATTCTTTATGAATACGGGGCCAGGTCTGTATTCCCAAATCTCAGCCAAGTTAATTATCCATAACTGTCCATGAATTGGGCCAGATCAAAATGTAACATTGGAATCAAAACACAACCTTAAGTAAACCATATCAACACCAGTCTTTAACCAGAGAGCACAAAACAGCCACACCTAAGCCTAATCCACTGGTGAACTAAACCTGGCATCCAAAATACGGGCCATGACAAAGTCATATCTCAGCTTGTATGACCATAGCTGGCCCTATTCTGGACCTATACACTGGAACGACCAAGCCACCTGATAGACCCTAACCTAACCCTTACAACGACAGTATTCTGAACAAATATTTCATCGTGTTTAATCAGCAAACCAAGTCAAATTAATCTCACACCTAACATGCCTATGCTTGTTTTTTGCTTGGTCAGTGTGATAACCCTGTTGGAGTATGGCAGTGTGAATTGGCTTTTAGGTGCTTTGGGAAACTAAACAAAAAAAGGTTTTATGTATATATATATATATATATATATATATATATATATATATATATATATATATATATATATATATACTTATAGTTAACACAAAATTCTTAAAGGGTTAGTTCACTCAAAATTTGTTATAAATTACTCACTCTCAAGTCATCCTAGGTGTATAGTATAGGTATATAAGCCGGAACGGCGCAAAGCTGGTGGAGTTAATGATAATGTGTGAGACCTGCCATAGTTATATATATAAAAAAAAAATCTTTGATTTTGTTTGATGCCACTCCGCGAGTGTTTCATGCATGAATCCAAAAGAAGTTAAATAAAAAGAGCTCCTCCATAAAAAAAAAAAAAAAAGACTCAAGGCCTCCCGTAGCGATTCAGTGTGTTTTTGTAAGAAAAATTTCAATATTCAAAATGTAATAATCACTTTTAAAGTAGCTTACGCTACTTTAGATGATGTTTGAGATCGGCTTTGTGTATGCGCCACTCCGAAGTGACAAACACGTAAGCGCAGGGGAGAGATCAAAACAAAACAACGGTCAATATTTAGAAGTACAAAACAAGGATTTGTAAAGAATAATGTTGGAGGATTTTGATATAAGCCAAGATGAGACTGGTTGTCTTTTGCTAAAGTAAGGAAACGTTGCTTTCTTTGCTCAGGTTAAAAAACATTGGTTTTCAAGAGACTCACCTGTGCATGCACAATGCCGACCTCACGTCATCCTCCCAGAGCTGCTTCTGTGTAAAACTGTTGGTGCAAGGTACATTAAAGTGATTATTAAGTTTTGAATATGGATATTTTTCATACAAAAATGTATCAATTCGCTACAGGACATTGTTCAACCCCAAGAGCCATGTGAGACTTTTTAATGGATGAACACTTTTTATTTAACTTCTTTTGGACTGTTGCATGCAACACCTGCTGATCGGCATTAAACACCTTGAAAGATCAAGAAAAATGTTGATATAACTCCGACTGGATTCATCTGAAAGAAGAAAATCATAAACACCTTGAATGACTCGAGGGTGAATAATTTTCATTCATTGCATTTTTTTTTTTTTTTGGATGAAAAGTGTCACTGGACGTACCCAAACACATTTAATCCAGAGAATTTCTTAGATGACTAGACGTTACAAAATTTACAGGAGTTTCCAAAAGTCCACATCTGTGTTTTTATTAATAATTTTAACCCTGAAAGAATTATATTCTACTTTAATCGTTATGGTTTTGAAAAAGGATGTACCTATTTGTCGTAAAGTCTAGAACTATAGAATCACAATAAATGACATAAATGTTGTAATACCACTGTAAAGCTTTTCTCTCGTTATTTAATATCTCACGTGACTGTTATTATTACAACAAGCAGGCCTGTACAGGTGTAAACTGGACTTATATCTCACAGGCATGACTTGAATTAAGGTGGAGCCGCAGCAAACCCTATAACCTCCATGAGCAGACATAGATGCCAACAACAAGCTACTGTTCACCCAACTATTGTTCTGCGAGTCTTTTTTAAAGCATGTTGATTTAGTCCAGGTGCAAAACCATGTCAGCCAATCACCTGCACTCTAACCGCTCACTGAGACATCACAGCATGCTTGAGTTAATGTGTTATTGTGCTATAGTAAAAGTTTTCATTCAATTTTGACGATTTCACACCTTCACAGTATATTTTATACATGCATTTTACTTTGTGTACATGCAATACAAGTATATTTTTTTTAAAAGTTAAAGGTCACAATTTGTTTTTTTTTTTTTTTTTTTTTTAAGTACAGTGGGGTTCAAATTTGTAAATATTAGTGTATATAAAATTACAATCATATAAATATTATCTTAAGACTAAGCATATAGAATATTGGGATGAGATTTGCCAGGGCCCTTTGCTATCATTTCATAGTCACCTTTACACACCTTTCCAGGCATCTTGCATAATTCCATTAATAAAGACAAGATTAGGGTGTAGAATACCTATTGGTTGTGCTGAGACTTAGTGCACACAATCTCTGCCAAGGTAGTACAGAGCTTTGACTTATTGATCTATCTCAGTTATATAATCAACTTGTACAACTTGTTTTTTGTACCATGTTTGTTCCTCTTTGCAGAGAGTGAATCATTTATATCCATTTACTCAGTGATTTTAAAGATAACATGAGTGTTGTGCATACATATATATATATATATTTTTGTTTTTCACGTCTTTAATGTTTAGAACCTTGCTGGCTTAGCAGTAAAAACTACATAAAAACATGATCTGGCACCTCAAACTCCAACTCCCACTGTCTCCTCCCACTTTCGCTCTGTTTTTATAAAGCTCACGGTCGTCTGCTGCTCATGTCTGTCTTGGAATGAATCTGTCACCATGTGGACGACTCTTATGAAGCTAGACTTGGCCTCTGTTGGCATTGCTCTATGTCTGGGCTTAATTTCTGTAGTTCTGTTTGAGATCTTCAGGATGAATTCCTACAGATCTCAAACTCCTCCTGGTCCCAGACCTCTGCCTTTTGTGGGAACCATACCATATTTGTTGAAGAACCCAATGGAGTTCATAAGATCGGTGAGTGTTTGCTTTGAGAATAGAGGCTTTGTTTTTGTGGAAAGTTGTTTTAAGATCGCTTTACTCTGTGAAATGTAAATGCTGCATTGACTTCATTGTACTTCAAGTCACTGTAGTTGTGCTGATGTGCTGTGATATCTTCTCTGAGCAGTTATCTCAGTATGGAGAGATGGCCACTGTGTATCTTGGGAGAAAGCCAGCGATAATCCTCAATACAGTCCAGCTCGTGAAAGAAGCCCTGGTCCAAAATGCTTCATCTTTTTCAGGAAGGCCATATATACCACTTATATCCTGGATCACTGGTGGATTCGGTCAGTAATGTATTGTACCAAAAATGAATTGGTGTTGTAGAATATTGGTATTGTACATCCACATTTTGATCAAATAGAAAAAGTGTTTTTGTATATGGTTGAAGCTGGTCTTGATCAGTTGATAGCTTGAGGGCTTGGTTTTGAGACGTCTCAAGACAATGTAAATGTGGCTCTGTTCTCTCTCTCAGGTATAATATTTGTCACCTTTGGTGACGCCTGGAGGCAACAGAGACGGTTTGCTCTTCACACGCTCAGGAACTTTGGTCTGGGAAAGAAGTCTGTCAATGAACGCGTGACAGAGGAAAGCAGATACCTGGTTCTTGAAATGCTCAAATCGGAAGGTTAATGATGATTTTAGTTACTGTTTTAATGTGTTTTTCAATGTTTAGGCTCATTGTAGTGAAAGTGAGGTGACGTGTGCCCAAGTACGAGGACCGATACTTGGAATATGTTCTCTGTATTTAACCTGTTTAAGTGCACAAACACAGTAGTTACCACACACACACACACACACACACAACATGAACACACCCGGAGCAGTGGGCAGCCATATTTCTGTAGCACCCAGGGAACAGTTCAACGGTCTCTCACCTCAATCTCAATCATGTTCCATTTTTTAAACATACTTAAGAAATTCTACTTTATGCAAGTATGCAGACGTGAATTTCAAGTTCATGATCCCATTGTCCATATTTTATGTGTTCCTGTGCTGGTAGCAAGCCTTAGAAGTATTCAGGCTAGCTTCAAATACCATTAAACCAGATGTATCATTCTTAAAAAGTTAGCTTTAATGTCACCTTGAATTCATTTGCTTGGAAAGATTCTATTTAAATAATTAAAACAGTCAAAGACTAACACATGACTTTCTTTGATGAAGGCAAGCCTTTCAACATTCAACATACAACACAGAATGCCGTTTCCAACATTATCTGTTCCATCGTGTTTGGGGATCGTTTCGACTATGATGACAAGCGATTTGCATACCTTCTGAAAATCCTGAATGAAAACGTCTTTCTGACAGGGTCAGTTGTTGGACAGGTATGAACATGTATTAAATGTTTTTAGCATATCTCTTTTTTAGTAACCAGCTGCATGTTCACTGTCTGCAGTCCTGTAGGTTGTCGACGAATTGCACTTTTAAATAGTGTTAAACTTTTCTGGACGTTACCAATAAAGCTATCCCTTACGAAAGGAAAATATATTTACCAATATATTTCTTAAAATATATTGTAATATATTATTTTCTCTTTTTATTTTCTAATATTGTATATATTTGAATACATTAAATAATATATTGATGATGCATATATTATATAATATATTGCAAAATATACAAATGATTGCCGATTTCAATATATTGCAATATATTGGAAAAAATATATATATATGCCTAATATATTACATGATATTTTCCAATATACTGCAATATATTTTTGTTTCATAAGGGATATGCAACTACTTGACCAGAGATGTCCAGTGCTGTCACTGGAGCATCACCCCGTTTTACTTTAACTCTTCTTAAACTTACTTGACGTCTTCATGATTATTACAAACTGTTTTGGAGCAGATTGGAACTGCAGTATAGTTATATGTAGCTGTTCTCTTTTCCAGGTGTTTAACTTGCTTCCCATCATCAAATATTTCCCAGGGCCGCAACAGAAAGTCTATCAGAGCGCTGAAGAGTTGAAGGCTTTCATCAGGGAAGCGGTCCAAAATCACAGAGAAACTCTGGATCCAGACAGTCCACGGGACTTTATTGATGCCTACCTGCTAGAGATTGAGAAAGTAAGATCATCTTGACCAAGCACTTCAAACCCTGTATGACTAAAACCCAGTTCTATCCTTGACTGGTTGATAGGAAATTAATTTTTTTATGTACAAGGTGAAATCACAGCGAGCTGCTAGTGAATTAGATATGCTTGGTTCAACTGAAATGCTTTCTGTTTAACTTGGAGCAGCAGAAGTCCAACGAGGACTCCACATTTCATGAGGATAACATGGTAATGTCAGTAGCTGATTTGTTCCTGGCTGGAACCGACACCACATCAACCGCCATCAGATGGGGCATCCTCTTCTTGACTAAAAACCCAGATGTACAAGGTACTTAAGCATGTCAGCATTCTGTAGCTCAAACTGTAGAGCTGTGTGCCAGCGATGCCAAGACGACTGGATCGATTCCTCAGGAATGCATGAACTGATAAATATCTCATGTTCTGCAAGTTGCTTTGGATGGAAACTTCTGCTAAGCCTGTGAATGTAGGTATAAAGTGTTCAATTCCTTTGTCTAACTTGCTGCAACATGTCTTGAATATGCTCAAATGCGTGTAAGATCAGATTTGCCAGTTCATGCCTCTCTTGTTGGTCTGTTGTTGCTTTGAAGAGATCTGTAATATTCTCTTTTCATTCCCACAACTATTGTTTTAAAGCTGTAGCATGCATGTTTTTGTGGAATTGCTGGGTTAGAATAAATAGTAAAATCTGTAAATGCAACTACTGTAAGTGGATACAGATTGTATCAAACGGGGAGTGTTGTCCTAAACGCACCATTGATTGAGCACAAAGAACAAGGTTTTGAAAGCACCACGTTGTGTCCGTTTACTTGTACTAGCAGGTTAACATGTACTCATACGTTTTTGTTTGATTACAGAGCGATGTCATGAGGAGATTGTTCAGGTTCTGGGTTACGACCGCTTACCCAGCATGGATGACCGAGACAAACTACCGTACACACATGCCACGGTTCACGAGATTCTGCGCTGTGCCAACATTGTACCCTCTGGTTTGTTTCATGAAACAACTCAGCCTACAAAACTAAGAGGATATGACATTCCCAAGGTAAAGTACGAGGATTATCTATATGGTTTTATTGATTGTTCCGCTAACAAACATTGTCTTTTTAGGGCACCCAGATATTAATTAACTTAACAGCGATTTTAACTGAGAAGGAGCACTGGAAGTTCCCAGACACTTTTAACCCAGAGAATTTCTTAGATGACAGTGGAAATTTCTTCAAACCTGAGTCTTTCCTCGCTTTCTCCTTGGGTGAGTCGCCTGTGACTATGACTTCTTAGACCAAGAGTGACCGAAACTAGATTGATGCCGATTGTTTTATCTCCATTTATCAGGTCCGAGGGTCTGTCTCGGCGAGACCCTAGCTAAGACGGAGCTGTTCCTCTTCATCACTTCTCTCTTACAGCGGATTCGTTTCTCCTGGCCACCTGGTGTGAAGTGGCCAGACATGAATGGGGTCGTCGGTGCAGTCCGCTCTCCAGAGCCGTTTGACATCATCTGCCACAGCAGAGGATCCTAAGAGTACACTTTCCAAGTTTCCATAGCTATTATAACTCAACTAATGTTAATAGTTTTAGCTCTGGCGAAATTATACTCTAGTTTAATAGTAATTTTTTTTTTTTTTAAAGTGACACATATGCTATACTCGTTGTAAGATACTGAATCCGATTTCACAATAAATTACTTTAGTGGTGTAAAACCACTGTGACACTGATTTATTTATTTTGTATTACTTTTTTTCTGATGTCATCTCTCGTTTGACTGCTGGTAGTATTACAGACAGGCTTGTACTGGTCTAGATGTATATCTAGATGTATATCTTGCGGTTATGGTTGATGATATATGTGGAGCCGCAACACACGCTGTTCATGTGCATGTTTGAAATTGTACAACTGGCTTATTAATGGATCATGTAGATCACTGTATGCGCTTTATGTATATGCCTGCAACAGTCAGTTCATTTGAGTTGACGAAACAAACAAATGCTTTAAAAATCAAAGCTTCAGTAAACTTTTTGGGAGGATACATTATTTATGTCTCATTACAAATGTAAAGTATAAAGATCTAGTTATACTCTATACTATAATGCTATTGTCTGAGGTCACAGTTTAGAGGAAAACACATTTTAAATTTGTAGTAACTGCTTTTTTTTTTTTTTTTTTTTTGACGGCAAAGCATTGTAGGATGACAGTAAGTCATTTAAGTGTGTTACCACATTTTATAAAGAAGCCAATGGACTTTGTTGTGTTTCTTGGTGGGGGTTAACCTTTAACACATGTTAGAATGAACATCTTCCCATCTATGCCTCTTGTAGAATGTAGAACTAATGGACTCGGTCAGTAAAATTCTTTAGATTTTTTAAATGACTTAATAGTATTTCATTCTAATACCATTTTTGGTAACAAAGAACATTTCTGTGCACATTTCTTACATTTAAAAAAAAAAATTCAGTATATAAACCAACAGAAAGTTTCCTGTAACTGTAAAGGTTCTAAACGGAGTTATAGAATAGAATAGATTAGAAGGTCTGTTTTCTCTTTCTCGGGTTTAATAATGGTCACATTTGGTCACTCCTGCAGGCAGACAACTTGTTCTGCACCCTCTCAGGAATTTTGGCCTGGGGAAGAAATCAGTAGAAGATTGTGTGTTAGAGGAAAGCCGCTATCTGATTGCTGAAATGCTCAAAGCAGAAGATATGAAATGCTCACGCTCTATTTCAACTCATTCCACAGTGTCGGGCTGCACAAGGTCAAACAGCATCCAAGAACTCTTTCTAAAACATTGCTCGTATTTGTGAAATTAAAATGGTTGACTCTTTACAAATGCTTTGAATATGAAATTCACATTTCTATTTATGTTGGATTGGATATAAAAGCACAGATCCTTTTTTTAGACATACTGATGCATGTTTTCTACTGTATGTAGGAAAGTCTATGAGCCACCAACATGCAGAATGCTGTTTCTAACATATTCTGTCCCATCGTGTTTGGAGCGCGCTTTGACTACGATAACAAACGCTTCTCATACCTTCTGAAAACCCCAAATGAAATCTTCATGCACACAGGGTCACCTGCGGGACAGGTATAATCACATTCCTAATTTAATTTTTGTAGTTGTGCCTGAACATTGAGACGAGAGCTCTGTAGGGCTGTACAGTCACGTCCATGTCTCAGGGTCTTCTCAGTAGTAACCCATTGTAATAGAGTATTATTATTCCAATGCTTGGCCAATTTGGTCATTTCAAAGGATATCTGATAGAGTCAAAGATCATGTAATCCACAATAATTTGTTAAACTTTATCCTCTTTAATAAACTGGGGAAATAGCGCCCTCTGTTGGTGAAACACCGGGTCTGGACTCATGAAAATAGTTATGCTGAGACGTGTTCATATTCACCTTCCCCAGCATCTTGTTTAGAATTTACTAAAATCAATTTTTAATAGGATTAAAATATATTTGATATTTTTTGATTACAACACTGGAAAAAAAATGTAAGCATATAACATTCCTGTCATTTCTAACATTCACATCTCGCAAATATTGACTTAATTTCTTGCAGTTTATGAGTTTATATCTCACAGATCTGACTGTTTCGCCAGTTTAAATTTTGAAGTTCTGTGATTATTATTTTAGTTCTTGGTTGACTTTTTCCTCACATATCCGAGTTTGCATCTTGCAATAATGACTTTAAATCTTTAGATTCTAGATTGAGTCTCTTTTAGAGAATGAAAGTCTTTTTGCATACTTAAGTATTTTGTATTTTATGGTATATTTTAAGTGTTTGGTCTAAAATCAGATTTCAATACATTAACAGAATGCTTTAGATTATATTCCTTAATGATCTCAAAGCAAACTTTTTAAGTAATATTTTTTTCCAAGTATGAAATCATATATATATATATATATATATATATATATATATATATATATATATATATATATATATATATGTACATATTATTTATTAAAGGTGCTGTAGGGAACTTTTGTAAAAAAAAAAAAATTTTTTACATATTTATTAAACCTGTCATTATGTCCTGACAGTATAATATGAGACAGATAATCTGTGAAAAAATCAAGCTCCTCTGGCTCCTCCCAGTGTCCTATTGCCATTTGCAGAAACTCCATCGCTCCCGGTAAAAAACAACCAATCAGAGCTGCGGTCCGTAACTTTGTTTGTGTTCAAAATGTAGAAAAAATGAATATAATAAGTGAGTACACCATGAATCTATTTTCCAAACCGTGTTTTTAGCTTGTCCTGAATCACTAGGGTGCACCTATAATAAGTGTTTATATTCGGACTATTTTAGATTGCTTCGGGGGTACCGTGGCGGAGTAACCCAGTACCTTTGTGATTCTTCATAGACATAAACAGAGAGAAGTAGTTCCGGCTACGATGTTCTTCCGCAAGACGCAAGCAGTTCTGTTTATTAACCGCTAGAGCGTCAAAAGTTCCCTACTGCAGCTTTAAGTACACTTCTTGATGTTTAAAAGTTTTGATCTACATGTCTCTTCTATAAGAACAGATAAAATAAAAAAGCTTTTCAGTAAATTAGTTTCACTCTTTAAATCTTATTTTACATTTAATAAACCCCCCAGTCTTTTCTCTACTATAACAATCAGTTCAAGTGTGTACTTCTGCTCCACTGGCACAAGAAGTTGTTGAATGCAGATATGCTACTGTTTTAATATGTAAACCGCATTGTTCCAGGCTGTTCCAGCACACATGTGCTGTAAACGGTCAATTGTTTGGCCTGAAAGAGTTGATAAAGGTCAGTGTAATTAAGAAGAGCATCACCCACATCGACCCACCCGTTCACACAGACTCGGCTCTTATCATACCAGACTGATGACAATAATGACACCAAATGAGAAGACGCACACCTATGTTCTGTTTCTTCATCTTAATCTCATCCCTCCCTTCTTCCTTTTCACTATTTCAGTGTTTTTGTGTAATTGGTCAAACTGGTTTCTCATCTTCTGTGTCACCTTATGTAAAACGTCAGAGAGCTTTAAGGAATCATGTTTAATTAATATTAATATGTCCATATGTGTGCATTTGTTAATTGGATGTGTAGGTTCAAAAGGTAAGATATGCACAATATAGATAAATCTATATATGTTATATATGCTTTAATACACAACATTTTATGTTGTAAAATGGTGAAGAATAGTGCAGGAATATGTGAATTTGGACACACCTCTTTTTTGTGATTTTTGTTCAGTGACACTAGTGGGAATGGAAATAACGTGCTTTAACTTTAAAACGATTGAATTATATAATAAATAAGATAACAGATAACAAAACAACATAATAAAAAAGGTTTTCTGATGCGATAAAACAAAAACTTCCCCATGTTCAATAACTGTTACTAATAAAAAAAAGGACTAAAATAATAATAATCTATCTTATATTAATAATATTAATAATACAATTAAATAGTTATCAGAAATTGCAATAATAATGGTATTAATAATCATCTGTTTAATAAGAATATATTATTATTATTATTATTATTTCATTAAAATTAGATTATGAGTATAATATTATTTATAAAGTTTCATTTATATATAATAATAATAATTTGGCATTTTTAAGGCTTATATTCATGTTGAACAGATTTCTAATTCCTCTCAGAAATGTATTCATCATCATGGCTTTTGTATGAATTAATTGTTTTTTTGTGATTCACAGATTTTGAGCTGATTCTGATACCCATGATTCATGATGATTTGTTTTTGGAGTATTTCTTGTTCAGTAACAGAAGGAAGGACTGTAAGTGTCATGAATGTCTCCTCTGTAATGAAGGAGTGTCAACACACGCTTAAATAAGAGCTGTGCAGGTGCTTCATCAGCGCAGACGCGAGACACTGTCAGAGCAGCTGAACTTCACTCATCAGACGACTCAAACACACAGGTAACACTGATCTACAGCTCCTGGATTTAGTCAATCTATGAAGATACTGAAAATATGTAGTATATTGCACCATTATTGCATTAAGGCAATACTCAGGTGTATAGCTTAATTAATTGCAAACATTATAGTTTACAAGTTTTCTAAAATATGCTATATTGAAGTGTACATTATCTAGTTAAATAGGCACTAATTTGCATTTATTTCCAGATCATTAATAATTAATATATATGATATAATGGAATATATATATTTATATTATTTATTTATTTATTTATTTGTTGCATAAAACCAAGACGAATGATGTACAAACTCTTCTATAAAAACACATATGAGAACAAAACTGTAATTTTTTTCAGTGTTTAGGTCATACTTTACAGAAAACCTTAGTTAAATTTTAAAACAGGCTAATTTGAAACGTCATTAAACTTTAATCCATAGATTCTTATTGATGCATTTATATTTAAATATGCAATACTTTAAGACTTATCTATTGATGAGTTAAATAATCAGTTATTATACGCAGTTCAAAATATAGAATAAAAAAACGAAAACCATTAAAATCCAGTAAATATTTTGCCATCCATAAAAGCTTCTTCATAGTGTTAATATAATTTATTTTTTTTATTTTTTTAGATAATTCTAAATTTATTCGCACTAAGAAGATAAATGGTTCTTTTAAGAACTGAAATGTTCTTTTTGGAACCCAAAATGGTTCTTCTACGGCAGCACTTTTTTGAAACCTTTATTTTAAGAATGCACTCTTAAAATTCACGGTTGCATGAAGGACCTTTAAAATCCATGAAACCTTTCCACTGGATGCCATGGCGGCTGTTTTCAAGCTTTCTATGTAGGGCACCGTGTTAAACAAAAGGAAAAATATTAAGACTTAAACATTTTACATAAGATAATTGTTTTAACAAGTTAAAAATTAAGTTTGAGGATGATTCTCGCTAAAACTATATTTTCTGCATGGATTTTTTCAAGGTAAATTAAAAATGAGACTTAAAATTAACAGATTTTTCTCAATTTATATATCTATTGCAACAGCACAAACTCAGAGGAAAAAAATAATGCCACGATTGGTTAGAGCATTTATTGCTAATTTTGAGTGTTTATTTCCCTGGAGTTTTTGTCTTCCGGGTTTAAAATGGTTATGGTGGTGATGTCACCATAACCATTCATACTTAATTTCAATAAGCTCTTACTTAATGAGTGCTAAGAGTATGTTCTCTATAGCCTGGCCATTGCAAACTCCTATAAAAACAGGCTTCTTTAACACGTGCCTGGTGCAAAAAATCGGAGACAGCAGACTAACGTATCTAATAATGTACGCCTCCTGTGTGTCACTCTAATCATCTTTACTTCCATCACAATCTTCATCCATCTAAACTTTACTGGTGAGACACTGGTTTGCTTTATTCAGCCCATACAGACTAGTCCTGACTTCATATTTCTATATTTGTCCATGTTGAGGAAAGCACATTAGTGCTGGTCCAGGATGATGTCATGCACTTTAATCCAGCTGCCCCGCAGGTTCTTATTCAGGTGTGAGAGTAAGAGGCGTCTTTTGTT
>NC_039290.1:406675-515210 GCF_003368295.1 Carassius auratus
AACTGTTTATGAAGGCTTGAGTTTCTGACAACTTTGACATATGAGATCAACATTGGACGAGTTTTCAAAAATCATATAATAGCAGGGGAATTTAATACCATTTGCACATCAACACGCTGCTGTTCCTGGAGTAGACGGAGATGGATGTTTGGTTAAACGTGGTCCATGATCCAGTTTTTGTCAGGGGCTTCACTGCAGCGCTGAAGGAAGGGGAACGGTGATACACGGGGAAATAGTGAACACACCAGGGGTCCTGCGTGCTTCCCAATCAGGGGTTTCCTCTATGTCTGACCCCTGCCAGGCACTCCTGTCAGATCCTTCCTTATGATCTCATTCACTACAGAAATGACAGAAAACAAGAACACGTTTCAAAACCAAAGGACAGAACATTTGTGAACTGCATAATGTATATTTAATATATATATATATATATATATATATATATGTATATGTATATATGTATGTATATGTGTGTGTGTGTGTGTGACCCTGGACCACAAATCCTTAAGTCTTAAGTCGCTGGGGTATATTTGCTAACATATAGCCAAAAAAAAAAAAAAAAACAAGGATATGGCGTTCAAACTTTTTTGATTTTAGATTTTTTTATTAATGTCAAAATCATTAGGATATTAAGTAAACATCATGTTCCCTGAAGATATTTTTTTGATTTCCTACCGTAAATATATCAAAACTTAAGTTTTGATTAATAATATGCATTGCTATGAATTCATTTGGACAACTTCAAAGGCGATTTTCTATATATTTCGATTTTTTTTGCACCCTCAGATTCCAGATATTCAAATAATTGTATCTCTGCAAATATTGCCCGATCCTAATAAACCATACATCAATGGAAGTTTGTTTATTCAGCTTTCAAATGCACACACACACACACAAATATCACTTTTACTGCATGTAAACGCAGTGACACTGAATGGGCCACTAGGTGGAAGGGAATCATCTGACAGAACAGGCTCAGTGAAGCCCCTTGTATTGGCCATTACTTCCTGTTGTTACTCTTTTTACAGGGGGGGCATAAATGGAAACTTTAGTGCCTCTTCATTCTGAGAATAGCAGCAGGGCGCGTGGGGTTGTCAACACAATCACAATAGCACCACACACCAACTCCAGTCTAGCCACAACTCAGACATGAACAAAGGTCACCAGTAAGATCAAATCACACGAATGTGGGAATACACCTCTAACAAGGTCTGAGTTAAGCATGGAATAAAATGATGACAAATTCATGGTACGATTGATGGTACGATTACATGGTAGACTAAGAACAAGTTGGTACAATAAATGCATGTTACTGTCCAAAAGTATTACCATGGTATCCTGTTCAAAAACGTTTAGTAGGTAAGTAATGGTATAAATAAAATAAGTTGGCTTAGGACAAATTATTCCATTTGTTATATATATATATATATATATCCATTTGTTATATATATATATTATATATATATATATATATATATATATTATATATATATATATATATATATATATATATATATATATATATATATATATATATATCCACCATTCTGAACTGCAGCATCATGCAGACTTTGCTTTACAAACTCTTTACAAACTTTACGGCATGAAGAGAATGTGGTTTAACCTGATTGGCCACATCCTCAGTGGCGTATACTATCAGGACAAGACACTTCGGGCTGGAAACCCAGAGCACAGCCAGGTCATCACTACCACAATGCCATGCTGTTTGTTAGAAAGGATTGCTGGAATAACAGTGGTAGCATATAGATTCTCTTGAGCCAAGTTATTGAGGGCCATTCTGAATATTTAGCATTAAATAAATGAAGCCCATTAAAGCAAGCTGCACTCTTTTATTAGCAATGTATAATGCAATATTACATAGTAACAAAAAAGCAAACAACAAGCTATAGTGCTCTGTATTTGAAGTGCAACACCACGTCAATGTAAAACAGTAAAAATGCACAAATGTATGCATAAGAAAACATCACTAAGTGGCCAACCAAGAAGCAAATAAACCATACTGAAAAACTGTGACAAATAGCGTATGTTGTGGTAAAAGCTTGCGTTAGAGAAGGAACTTGATGTTGAACTGATTTCCCCATTTGAAGCTTTGATTGTGCAAGAAGCAAAATGCCACAGATATAAAAGTCTAAACTGAAAATAAACAGATTAAAAATAGCATGAAGCGTTTAAACCAGCTCCGATATGATAAATGCTTAGTAAATAGTAAATGCTTCATTAATTCATTAAATGGCCTTTTAAATTCTAAATAAATAAATGTTGGAATACATAATACTAAAATGCATTATTCAGGAAATTTGTGATAACTGTGATTAGGCTCAAATAAAACCGTTTTTCTTTTCAGTAGAATCTACAACAGCACAATCAAGAAAGTCTCGCGGTTTTATACAAACTAAGTATGGGAGATCTGTGGATAACATCTGTTTTTCCCTCCTAGACCAATGAAGAACAGATGAGAGAGGAATATACCAGTAGCAACGGGATGCTGAGGTGCTTTATCAGCGAGTAAAAAAGAAAGAAAAACTAATACATGCCCCTGCAGTCATTGCAGACTGCAGATCTTACTATGGTACAGCTTAGAAAAACTCTCATCTGCAAGGAAGCTGGACCTTTTGACATGTAACAGCAGTAAGAAACTAGTTTTCGTCTGAATTTAATACATGTGGTGCTTCTCTGAGCAAAAACTTGCTGATGTGGCTTTTAGCACCTAGCAAGTTGCTAAATGGTTTCGTAATGGACCAAAAGAAAAATCCCCAAAACAATCTAAAATCAGATCACTTAGAAACATAATAACACACATCTTCGAAATAAGCCCCATGATGAAGTATTCTTCCTGTCCATACATACACAACCATGCAATGTAAAGAAAAAGGGGCTTATAGGGAAAGAAATGAAGGGTTGGCACACACTGATGGTTTAGAGCTGTAAAGAAGAAGTGTACAGACTGGACGGTATAATAGGTGAGTGTCTGGCTGGAGAGACCTTAACCAATCAGGAAGCTTGTTTACTAAACCAATGGTGGAGAGTAAGACAGAGCATAGTAGATGACTCAGTCTCCACTATGTGTGTGCGCACGCATATACTCAACTATACTTGGGACAAAAACGTGAAAAGTTTTCTTTTAGGTGTAGGGTTAGGCTGTAGTCCTTATTATTAGCTTTATATAAAACAACCTTTAGTCTTAAGGTAAATCTTCCTGTGGACCAGAACTGTGTGTATGTGGATCAGGTTTTGCAAACACCTCAAAAAGTATAGTATAACCTGGAATCCACTATATTGAGGGGGCCAGTCAAATGTCTCTATGATGAAAGTGGCTTAAAGTATAAATAAAATATTTGCTCAGTATTAAAGCAATAGAAGTCCACCAGTGGAAAATCCACCCTGATAGAAAAAACATGACAACATAGAATGACAGGACATCCTATTTTGACTTTAGGTATATATACTGTATGTGTATGGACCTTAGACTAAGTAGACACCATTTGTAGATGTACCTAGGTGTCATTTGTTTATATAATGCAATACAAAAAATGTATCTTTTTGGGGATAAAAAAACAGCACTATCTCTAACTAAGGTCTATACAGCAGAGCAAGAAATGAGCAAGTATGTTGAAAAGAGTGTAAAGACAGGGAACAGACATACAGCACATGATCTACAAGTTAGTGTGTGTGCGTGTGTGTGGTGGGTATCGGCTAGCACTAAGGCAATAATAAAGCCACAGTGTAGTAAAACAGCGTAAAAAGTAAAAAAAAGTGTAGTAAAGAAGCGTAAAGGACAGGAAGAGTCTACACCACAGGCCTGACTGTTTTCCCTCCAAAACAGACCAGTTTAGAAAGAGCAAATCCAAAAGTTAAACTATCTAGATCTCCTACCCTTTCAACTCTGCTTTCTGTACCATGTTACACTCTGTAAACTACAGATGCTGCTTAATTCAAACACCACTTTCAAAGAACAAAGCTACGTCTTATCAGGACACCATTTTTACAGCCAAAAATCCAAAGTCTTGGCGTATAAATGGTCCAAAACTGGATGCAAGTGATCTGAAACTAATGTGCACGGCTTACGTGCTCTATCTAAATTATTCCGGCTGCTCTCTCCAGCTGGAAGACCTTCAGCTCTGATGCCTCGGGCTTTGGTTCCAGCCTGGGAAGTCTAAGTTGAGCCAGTTTGAGCACTGGAAGATTGGCCAACATTGTACCCTAAAAACTCTAGGCCAGCTTGGCTGTTTATAACACTTGTTAAGGGCCAATGTGGAGATGGGTTAAAATCAAAGGTGTACAGTCAAGGAAAACTAAAAAAAGATCATTTTGGACTAATGTACATTTCAAGGTTGGTACTAGCCTAGGCTTGTACCAGCCTAGTTGATCAAGCTGGTGGACCACCATCGCTAAAACTTTGCTGGTAAAGCTGTTCAAACAGTCTTGCTGGTTAAGGCTGTAAAGAAGTCATCTAGAATTAACACAAAACATGTGCTCACTTGCTATTGAGAAATGCAAAACATGCATGTTCATAATGAAATTAATGAAGGTACAGTTTCTATACAGAAAGCCAACCACAGAAACCCTGATACCCCCTTCAAAAGCCACTATCTAAATTCTAAGTGAGATAGATGAATCTGCATGAGTCATATTACAAACGGTTGTGTGTGAAGGTCCTGGCAGACATCAAACGGGGAGATGTTAGTGGGTGGATCGCTACACCTTGACACCTCTGCAAGCAGAAACAAATGGGACTTTTTGTTGTCGTCATTCTTCCTGCTCTCGGTGACCTGGACTTTGTCTGAACTACAGGTATCACTTCTTCAAAGTAAAACTGGAGCCACAAAGCTTCTTAACTAGCTTAACCAACTAGTTTAGGGTGGTTCATAATTAGGCCAGCCAGCCTCATCATAAAGACCATGCTAAATCCACTAAGCTGAAGTGAAAGCTAAAGTTGCTCATGAGTAGAATGACAAAAACAGCTGCGACGCACCTTGAGAGATTCAGCAACTTCAGCGAATAACTGTGGCCCAACAGAACACGCTGCATTTCAAACTATTTTGGGTTGGAGTGGTAAAGTGGTAATTTCCTAGTTTCCAAAATTGTTGCAAGAGCACAGGATTCTGTGTGGCCACTATTATTGCCTGAGATTTTTATAAATCACAGCAGTTTCTGTCTTGCTTTAAAGGGCTTTAATGAGGGAATTCACTGGCACCATGATGGGTTTACCATAGTGGTATTAAACTCTAATGGAGCTACCAGAAATTATTGTACATAAAATGGGGGGGTCTAAAGGGATTCTAAAACAGCAACCTTGTTTAAAGGTTTAAGGTCCTGGGAATCTCATAGTAACTCTCTATTGACGTGTCTACAGTTGCAGTGTGGCTGTTTACTCAGGGAAACCCTATTAGATGTATGCAGAAGAAACTCCATTCTTTGCTCCTGGTCTCATCCGCTTCAGTTTTTCCATCCAACATGGCCCTTTTCCTTTTCCTGCGAACTTCCACCCATTACTATCTTGTTCAGATCAAGCTGTTTTCTGGATAAGTGCAGCAGCTGCAAACATGTGTTCCATCCTCCAGATTGGCGAGAGTACAGCTTGTGGGGAAAAAAGCAAATCCTCTCGTGGGTTACCCCCACAGTATTGGGGGTGCTGGGCCAAGGGGAAGCCCTGGCCAAGTATAACAAACAAAAAGGCTTTCCCCAGCTCTCCCAGGCAGCCATTCCACTGTTTGACAAAGGGTTGCCATGGCACCTTTTTTTTTTTAATCATAACACTGTCAACATGTCCAAGCAGTTTTGGAGCTACTCAGTTTTCTTTTTCTTTTTTTATTTGAGAAGTCAAAAAAGCACCCATTTATTTGTCAGATACAGCATGTAAGGAACCCCCCCGCATGTGACGTAATGAACCACAAGAGAAACTCAGACCCCTCAAACTCCCAAATTGCCTTACAGAAGTGACACTGGAATCTTATGCCTTCCCTTGCCAGTTTTCTGCAACATAGTGGTTTGGCCATTTTCAAAGTCATTATAACATGGCTTTGTTTTTTTTGACCCAACTGAAAAACAAGGGTGTGGGTGAGGAAATGAAATTCATTCCAGATAATTAATTCCTATTTTACTCTTCCTGAGTAATGTAAAGTATATACAAAATCGATCTTTCATTCATTCCACTTCATTCAATACACATTATTCTGAGGGTCTCACTGTCCTTGGGTCATATGTTAGAAACAAAGAAAAACAAAATTTTAAGACAACAAAAGATGGACTCGACAAGCACTCTTCCTGCTATTGTCTCAAAGCAGACAAAACTTGCTCAGGGGCATTTTTAATGGTACATTAACATGCTATCAGTCAAAGAACGTGCCAGAATGGCTCTTGACAATGCATTCCTACGACCACATATTTTAAAGACAATTTGAAAGCATGTGTCACTTCATGCATATGCACTGACAGATGCTTTTGAGCCACAGTATATATTGGCACACTATTTAAGAAGCAGTTTCTAAAGCTTCCCAATCAGTATGCTTATTTTTACATAATTACGAGTTCCCACTATCAACTATCAGAACAGCTACTGGTAAACCCTGTAGCTACTCACCATCATCAAGGTAGGCCTGGTCCAAGTTCTCCTGCTTGACTGTGACGCGTCCAGGAACGCTGGTTCTCTGTTCTTCTGCCGAGGAACATCTCTGGGGCTCTGCTTGGACAGGTGATGACCTGTCTTTGGCCACTCTCTGGAGGAAGGGCTGTTGTTGGATGACTGTTGGGTAATTCTGAGGGTGCTGAGGGGCCTGGGCTGGTTCTGGTGAACGATTTGCCCCTGTGGCTTGAGGACCATGCTGATTGTAGCCCTCGCAATAAATGATGTGTTGATGTTCTGGAGGTGGTGGCGCAGGAGGATCCCCACCTCTGAGCAGGTGGTGGTTGGTGGGAGAGAACTGGATGATTGAGGGATGCTGATTGGAAGGATGCTGGCCAGCCAGATGAGAGGACTGGGCTGGGGAACCAGTGTGGACCAGAACTGATCGATGGGAGTCTGGAATCATAGTGGCTCCCGTCTGAGAGTAAATAGGACTGCTTGACAAGCTCTTTCCAGGACGGGTGTACATTATGGCTGGACTCTGCTGCTGAAATCGGTGGTCTGGAGGGGAGACACCCAGGCGGGTCTGCTGACAGGGGACAAGGCCAGGTACCAGACCACTGTCTGGGGGGATGACCCCGCGAGGGTTATAGTATGGCTGTGGAGACACCCCCAGCATTTGTGACAAGGAATATCCCATCCGACCAGGTTCATATTCATCCACTGGCTCTTTCTTAATAGAGGGAACTAGAGAAGTAAAATAACTGTGAGAATAACTGTGATGGAGCATTCAAAGTGCACTCAGACTTAACATTAATATCACAGAGAGGGTAAATTATATGCAAACTGCAAACTGAGGTCATCACATATAAAAATCATACAATTACAGTAAATAATTCCCCAACCACGATAAAGGTACAGGAGCAGAAATAATCTGCGCACCTGGTAGAGGCATGTAGGTGAAATGCTGAGGTTGACTGCGCTTCCGTTTCCCATTTATTACGTAGAAGTTGACTTTGGCAGGATGGCAAATGGATGGGTCTCTATACGGAGGCACTTCAATGAACAGCATGCTCTGTGAATGAGAGAATTGTTTTATTTGCTGCATCCATACACAGTGTACAAGAACAGCATTAGATATAGACCTTCAGTAAGGACAGTTATTCATGTAATATAGGCAATGGACATACCGGCTGGCTTTTGTCTTTGTCAACTGTAGCTTCCAATTCCCAAATTTGCTGTCCATCTGGAAATAGAAAGAGGAAAAAAAATGTTGATTAAATTAGCTAAAATTGGGTTGCTTAAGTTAAGCTGAGATTCTCTATCTATCTATCTATCTATCTATCTATCTATCTATCTATCTATCTATCTATCTATCTATAATTTGCGAGACAAAACGTCTTGCATCACACATGTTTGGTGTCAAAGTTCCTCCCTCCCAGTTTGGGGAAATACAGGTTTGGCCAACCAGCTTTATGATTGCAACACTTTGACCTTTCTCATTGGCACACACTGCTTCTTCCCCTTGTTCTTCATGACTCAACTCTGTTTTGACAGGTAAAGTGGGTGATGAGTTGTGGTTCATCTGTCATATCCATAGATCATAGGGTTCTTACGCAATTCATCGCCTACAGACTGGTTCCCATACCATAGAGGCTGCATGTGACACAAGTCAGTTACATTTCTTCCCATTTTTAACCACAATTTTACCCCACACCCACTTCTTGAGGCATCAATGTTGACCTCACGACACAACCTTTCTCATTAACTTTATGTATGACCAAATTGTCTGCACTGTGCGTCCCTAATAGCTCACATAGCATTTGGCCTTCCGTGTTTGAATTTATATACAAATCTAACATTTCTACCTATTTCTACCCACAACCACTTCTTCAGACATCACTACTGACCTCATGACAGTCCAAAAACTCTACATGCTCAGACTGGCAAAGTTTGTAATCAAAGGTCCGAGATCTCAGTATGACCAATGTGATCTGTGCATCCCTAATCCCAAGGATCTTTTTCAAATAGGAATTACATAACAGTGCAGCTGTATTCGGTCTGCCATTTTTGAACTTATACACAAATCCAAAAACCATAGTAATAGAAAGTAAACAACATTTAAACATCAAAAAAAAAAAAAAAAAAAAATTATAATAAATAAATCTTTAAACCAGAACAGTAAAATAGCATTCCTACCAAATTAGTCACTAAACCAGGAACGATTTTGCTCCGTATAACAGCAGCATGTGGGAAACCCCTCGTTGGGCTGCAAATGAGAGACGTGTGGCTTAAATGAGTCAGCTCTAGTGAGGGGGATTCCACTTGCAGTGCCAGGACAACATCTTTAAACTGTTTTATGATCAAACTGCTCCTTTTCACCCGCAACAGGTGATGAGTGCTTCTTCCTTGGCCATTCTGCTTGTTTGCAGTTTGTTCCAAAGCTCCTTGTTCAGGATCCCATGGGTTTGTTTTTCATTTTTGCATATAAGTAGCCATAGAAGATTTGTGAGTGAAAGCCCAGCTCGGCATAAAGAGAGAAATCAGGAAGAGCCAGCAAAACTCCAGCCAAAGGCAGCTGTCTCCCATTTCAGAGGGATTTCACAGTCATAATGGTTCAGAATGCTCTGTCAAGATTAAAAACCCTTCACAACAAAAGCAATTCTTATTTTTTTAGAACCTTCTTTAACAGGTTCTTTTTCCTTTTAGTTTAATATTTAATAGAAATAGACAACATTTAAATGAACTGTTGCCACATCATGCTCATCTGGATCTTAATATAAGCACAGAGGGGATCTTGAATTATGTAATCATCTGCTCACCCTCCTGTCAATAAAACATATGACTTTTAATTGTTTAAAGACTTTATGAGCACACTGTATATTTAGAAAAAATAAAATGTGTTAGTTATGAGAGAGAGAGGGGCTAACGCATGAAAATCAACATCAAAAAGTTACCTAAAACAGTACTTGAGTAACGGCTCATTTCTGATAGACTAAACACATTGGCCTACACCTAACAGATCAATAAACAGAACTTCGCATCCTACCAAAACAAACAAAAAACAGACGACACATTGCGTACATCCACAAAACAGAATGGAAACAGCAGTAGTGAAGCAAAGCAGAGGTGGGTAGTAACGAGTTACATTTACTTGAGTAAATTTTTGGGGTAACCAATACTTTTTGGAGTATATTTAAAGATGGGTAGTTTTACTCTTACTTGAGTAATTTTTTTGGGAAAAATCTGTACTTTTACTTCGTTACTGTGGGCGACGCTCCTCTAGTTACTTTATCTTAATGCTATAAATGTTATAAATGCTTCAGCTTGATCCATACGCGCCGTCTACTTTTCTCTGGGCAATGAGCGATGCCCATTCAGGAATGATTCATTCTTTTGAGTCAATTCTGTTCAAAGGCTTGTTCAAACCAGTTAGCAAACTTGGTTTGTGAATCAGTTTGAATGATTCGTTCAGTATCCTCCCGCGCTGTGCATTAGAAACGGTTCACTCAGAATTGTAACGTTTAAGAACAGAAAGAGCGTTGAAGACGTGGCTGGATCTGCACTGAATTGAAAGCAAATCAGCAAAGGCTATTATTTGCTTGCGATGAAGATCTGTATTGGATGAACACCACGTGCGCTGTCTACGGTTCAACAGGTATAACTTGGGCTACACTCGATTACAGTACACGATACCTGTGACATTAGTTTGTTGTACGTGTGTGGCTTATAACAGAGGGGAGTCAAGTTGAATGCAGCTTCCAAAAGACAAAAAATAGCTGATTGATATTTTCTATATTTGATACAATCAAACCGGCGTGAGAACTCAGTGAGTCATATCATCAGCTGCTAAATTCAGATCTGTGATCGCTTGCTGGCACTGAGCCAAAGACAGACGCGTTTTTACAAGATTCTGTTGAGCTTATTAAAGTATTGGCCAATCAGAGGTGTTCCGATGAGTCATCACTGAAATGCCAGTGCTTCCTTTACTGGCTCTCCGCTTTCTGGCGAATTCTCTCATCAGAAACAACAAAGTGCAGATGTGTGTACGAATCGGTAAATAAGATTTCACAGTGTTAACAGTTTCAGTGATTTTAATGGGAGTTTCTGAGAGTGACTGATAGACTGTCAGTGAAAATTATCTTTGATAATGTAAATGTTATTTGCTCTCTTTCTGAACAATGAAAGATTAGTAGCAGTTTTATATCACATTGACTTTCAATGTTAAATTCACATTTAATATAAAGTAAGTCATATTAAAAATATGTTATGGCATGACACCTATATTACTTAAGTAAACACACAGGTTTTTATAATAAATTACATAATAAGGCTACTTTGACCACCACATATTATAATTATTAACAATTTATGAAAAGTGTGAATCCATATATTTCATTATATAGTTCATGCTTCTGGGAATGTTTCTAATAAAAATAAAAAAAAATAAAAAATAATAATGCTTAATAATAATTTGCTGTGGCTGCTGTGTGTCACATGACGACCCCTCCCTCCCCCATGCCTAGACACAATTAATAATGATATTTCCACAATATTGACCCTTGCAGAAATATACATTTGTTTATATTTTTTAGAACAGATGAAAGAAGATCCGTCAATGTGCATTTGGTTCGTTATGTTCAGATGTTCAGTAACTTAGCGGTTATGTTAGGAGTTTTCACTCTTCTTTGTGTCAGAGGTTATTTATACATATATAATACATACTTATATAATTTATTTTGTGATCCTGATTTCTGAAGGATTATGTGACATTGAAGACTGGAGTAAAGGCTGATGAAATACATATACATACATATATATATATATATATATATATATATATATATATATATATATATATATATATATATATATATGTATATATATATATATATATATATATATATATATATATATATATATATATATATATACACACACACACACACACACACACACACACACACATAACATACATTTTATCTATATATCTAAATAAAAATAGGCTCAGTATATATGACCCAAAGTAACTAGTAACTAACTACTTGAGTAGATTTTTTATCTGACTTTTTTACTCTTACTCATGTAACTATTCAGACTAGTACTTTTACTTGAGTACAGTTTTTGAGTACTCTACCCACCTCTGAGCAAATGTGAACACGATAGATAAAAAATAAAAAAGGCTGCAACGGGAATTCTGAAGGTTGAATGAGCATTTTCTAATCACAATCACACAGATGTGACTGGATTTTATATGCAAGCAAAACTGTCGGGTGCCACCTGTCCGAGGCAAAAAGCAGCGTCAATAAGAGCTAGTAGTCATAGCACACACACACACACACACAATCCATCTGCTGCGCTTAGCATGCATGAAAGAGCACAGTGTGTGGGAGTGCCATAACAATGACACCTGCAGGCTCTACCACCAACACCACAACAACATCTAAACACACATCTGATACACTAAAACAGACTTCCTATAAGACTTTCTAGTCTTTAAGGACACTAAACTCTTCAAGATCTGATTCAAATAAATACAGAACGGCTTTTGAAACCATTTTACTTTCCATAATGTGATACACTTCCCAAACACTGTAGTGGAAATCACTGTAAAGACTGGGGAAAGAAAGAAAAACATACGTATAGAAACTAAACGGAAACTAATTAGAGGCAGAGTAAGATAATATTTACAATAATCATTCTGTCATTGATAGATATTCATGGATCAACAATAGGTTTCTTTGTAAACAGATGGGAAATGGTTAAAAGTTGGGATAAAGGAAAGACACCGCGGGTGATATAGATTTTATTAAGTTTTTTTGCACAGTGCAAGTTTGCATATTTAAATATTATGTTTCAACATGCAAATGATTTATCTAATCAAATATGTACTAATTTGCATAAATTGGCAAAACTGAAATCCGAACACTGGTTCAAAAATTCTTCCATCTCATTTTGTTGACATTTTGGATGTATGAGGATTTTGGATATCTCTATTTATAAATTATCACCATGTTTTTAGGAATTAAGTGTATAAAATAATAAGTGAATTATATGCTATGAAGAAATCATAAAAACCTTTAGAATATAGATAAGAATAAGGGGCAGATTAACTAAACAGGGCAAATTATTATCCAAAATGTGAAAATTTCTGTGGATTGATTTACTGACAATGTGCAAATTAAAGAACACACACACAGACATTTCCATAATGATCCACACAATCTACCAAGAGCAACACAAATCAACATCTGCTTTAAGATATGCTTTTCTGAAGTGTTAAATAATGGCACAATTACCAATAATTTGACGAGGGCAAACGTTAGTTTATTCATTTTAATACTATCCCCCCATAAATTTTGCATCTGAAAGGGAAACTCCTACAAATGCATATTCAGTGAGGTCAGACACAAAAATAATCTTCAGGCCAAAAAGACGGTTTGCGCTGGTTGTAAGATGTAATTACTAGTGAAGTGAAGGGGGGGAAAAACAGCCTTTAATGATATGTATAGTAAAAGAAATCTACAGATGCAAATAAAAAAAAGTGCAATAAAATAAAGACTTAAAAGTGTATTTTGGATGATTTGGTTCCACACATTATGACTAGTGCATGAATTTTTTTTTTTTTTTTACCTCTTTTGCCTTGGTCTTACCTTAATTTCGTAGAGATGTGGTATTTTATTTTATTTTTTAATGCACGGTCAAAAGATGATATGCTACTTGCTATTGCCAATTCTAGAGAGCATTTAATTGGACAAAACAAAATGTAAGATGCTTGTGTCTGCTAAAAGCTTATTTTGTCAACTTAAGAGTGCACTAGCATATTGAAGGCCCCAAAGCTTATAGATACCTAAAAACTCAAATTTTAAATGAATTAAATGCAACTTTAACAGGTAAACGACAGTGCAATCGAACTGACGTAGATCAGTTTAAAGCTGACACTGTATTCAGATCAGAAATCTAAAACTTCATGCAAATGCCAGTGAAACCGATTAGAAAAGGTCACAATACAGATGAAAGCCTAATGCTCTTTTGCAGTCCACAATCATTCATAAAGTTCACCCATGGGTTTGTGAGCGTCTGCAATGACGTCGTTTTAGCAGCTGTTCAGTTTGAGTTTTTATTCTGTTCGTTTCAGATAAAACGATGACTCATGAATATGGAAACAGCCATTTCGTGTTACACTTTTTGTGCACTGTGAATAATGTCTGATTAAATAAACCAGAGCAACTCTACACGTGTGTCACTGGACACAAAGGCGACACACTCTTCAGCAGAAGCCTCCCGCACACTGAAACAACAACAGAGAGAGGACAATGAAGCTTTGCCTCTTATCTGACAGATAATGCAAACTGTTGATGGGTAAACTGTCAGCGTGGTTTGCTTCTCAGTCTGAGCCACAGAAAACAAACAAAAAGCACAAAAACAGGTGCCGTAGAAAAGCAACAGTAGAAATTAAATATTATCTTATCTTACATATTAGTGCACTCCTAAACATTGACAAAATTCACTTTAGCAGGTAAACACCAGTGTTATTTTAGTATATTTTTTCATTTCCATTTTCATTTTAGTAATTTTGTTGTTGTTGTTTGTAATTTTTTGTTGTTCAGCTGTAGTTATTTCATTACTTATGCTTAAGCTAAATTAAAACGAGAAATGTTGCTTTGCCAGCTAGCTGAAGTAAGCTTTTTATTGTATTTAATTTGTTTAGTTAACGTTTATGTCATGTAACATAATTTTCTATGGTTTTAGTTTTTTTTATAGTTTTAGTTAACTATAATTAGGGCTGCACAATGTGTTGTTTAAGCATCGATATCGCGATGTATGAATCCACGATAGTCACATTGCAGGATGTGCGATGTAGGCTGTCGTAGTTGATCCGTTATTCATTTACTGTACGGCCCTTGACGAATGTGATTCCTAGATTAATTGCACAGCAGTTTTAAAATTTTAAGTCCTGTGAGTTTTAACAGGGCAGAGAGAGAGAAAGAGAGCGCGTGCACGTGAGAGAGAGAGAGAGAGAGAGAGAGAGAGCGCGAGAGAGAGCGTGCCCGAAAGAGAGAGGGCGCGCAAGAGAGAGAGCATGAGAGAGAGAGAGAGAGCGTGAGAGAGAGAGAGAGCGTGCGCGAGAGAGAGAGAGCGTGCCCGAAAGAGAGAGGGCACGCCAGAGAGAGAGCATGAGAGAGAGAGAGAGAGCGTGAGAGAGAGAGAGAGAGCGTGAGAGAGAGCGTGCGCGAGAGAGAGAGAGCGTGGCCGAAAGAGAGAGGGCACGCAAGAGAGAGAGAGTATGAGAGAGAGAGAGCGTGAGAGAGAGCGTGCGCGAGAGAGAGAGAGCGTGAGAGAGAGAGAACGTGAGAGAGAGAGAGCACGAAAGAGAGAGAGCGTGAGAGAGAGCATGCGCGCGAGAGAGAGAGCATGCCCGAAAGAGAGAGGGCACGCAAGAGAGAGAGTATGTGAGAGAGAGCGCGCGAGAGAGAGAGCGCGAAAGAGAGAGAGAGCGTGAGAGAAAGAGAGTGTGAAAGAGAGAGAGCGTGAGAGAGAGAGAGCGTGAGAGAGAAAGAGCGCGAGAGAGAGAGAGAGCGTGAGAGAGAGAGAGCTAGCCCCGGCCGCACGCTCACCATCTTCAAACAACACAAACGCTGTCTTGCTCTCTCTCCATCACGCATATTAATCAATTGACACAATGTTGTCGATGTTTAAATCATTTAAAATGAGAATGTAAGTGTGCTCACCCCATTTTTGTTTGTAAGAAAATATTTGATTACATTTCATATCGCAATATAGATCACAGAAAAATAAAATATCGCAATGTAATTTTTTCCCAATATCGTGCAGCCCTAACAATAATAACTCTGATAAACACTTAAAAATAAAAATATACAGTCTTTCTCTTCCAGAACAAAGTTTTTGTTCAATCAAATGTCCATCCGTGTTTCTTTTCTAACTCTTTTCTTCCTTTCCCAACCATTTAATGGTTGCAACGAAGTTGATTGAAATTAAGTGGTTTCATTGCTTATGTCCGAAGTACAAAATGTCAAGTATTGTTTTACTATGATGTAACTAAATGCAATTAGCTAGCTTGTTTGTTTATTCTGTTTATTGGCTGAGTTAATAATGCTTTCAGCTTCAAAAAAAAAATTTAAATAAAAATTTGTATGCCAGCAGTATGTCCTCCTGGGAAATTACTTCCCAGGAGGACTTGAACAAGAATTTAGCACATATAAAATGACTGAAATGTCTCTTCCCCGCCTAGAAAAATCAACTAACAAACCACACGCATTCAGGATGTCCAGCCCCAACTTCCCGTTTCAACACACATGTTGACACAGGAGGGACAACTGCATTTCTTGGGGTGATTATATCTCAAAATATCTCAAAACCAGTCTTAAAGCGCTTACCGTGAGTCTTCTCCGTGAAGATCACCTTTGAATCTGAGCTGAAGTTCTGACCGGTGAGAATCATCTGCTGGCCTCCGAGAACCGAACAGGCATCCATGTCCTGCTTTTCTACCATGGGCAGCTCGTGGGCAGATCTCTGGGCTACAGAGTCAAACAGAGAGCAGACAGTGGATGAAGATGATTGGATTTAATTAATATCACACGTTTGAACCCTAAGAATATGGCCCATGAATCGCAAAGTTTCTGAGACCACCTATTGATACCCAAAAAAAACACTCAACCTCATGTTTACAAAATTAGTCTAAAAACTGAACACATAAATGTATAAAATGTATTATTGGTAGTATTAAATAAAATAATAATATATTTTATACATTTATATGTTCATTAAAGTTTGGAAACATTACTATTTTTTATGTTTTTTTTAAGAAGTTTCTTCTGCTCATCAAGCCTGCATTTATTTGATCAAAAATACAGAAAAAACTGAAATATTGTGAAATATTATTACAACTTAAAATAATAGTTTTCTATTTGAATATACTTTAAAAAATAATTTATTCCTGTGATGCAAAGCTGAATTTTCAGCATCATTACTCAGTGTTACAGTCTTCAGTGTCACATGTAACATCCAGTGGATCACATGATCATTTAGAAATCATTCTAATATTCTGATTTATTATGAGTGTTGGAAACAGTTCTGCTGTCTAATATATTTGATCAATAAAAGGTTAAAAAGAACTGCATTTATTCAAAAGAATAAAAAAAATTCTAATAATATATATTCTAATAATATATTTTCTTTACTATCACTTTTTATCAATTTAACACATCTTTGCTGAATAAAAGTATTGATTTTATTAAAAAAAAGAAAGAAAGAAAATTACTGACCCCAAATTACTGACCAGAAGTGTAGATTGTTATTACAAAATATTTATATTTTAAAACATAGCTTCATTTTTTTTTTTTTTTACTTTTTATTCATCCTAAAAAGTATCCTAAAAAAAGTATCACATGTTCTGAAAAAATATTAAGCAGCAGAACTGTTTACATAGAAACACACACACAGAAAAATATTTACATATAATATTAAGTATTTAAATAATATAATATAATATAATATAATTATATGATTCTTAACATTTGATTTAATTCAAATATTACCATAAAATTCAAATATAATTTACAAAATGATATAAATGCTGTTATTGTTGCTTGGGATGGGTTGCTTCCTAAATGATACAAGCAATAACAATAACAACCTTAAACTATGAATTTAGTATTCTACTCATACAACAGATTAGGAAGCAAACATATTTTAGCTCAGGGAATTAATTTAGAATTATTCGCTTTGGAATTAAGAGGCTTAATGAGAAGAATGAAATGAAATGAATTTTCTTCAGCCAAATGAACACGGTGTCATGTAAACAAGCAGACAGAATGATCCGGCGTATTAAACACCGCTTATTTACTTTAAATCCTGTTTCACGTGGTGCTAAAGTGTGTTGTTACTGTATGTTAAGGACATGCACTAGTGAAACTTATCTGTAATTTAATATTTAATATTAAGACAAATACGAGTGACCTTTGGACAGATGTGTGACGTGCTGTAATCTGAAATAATGAAGCGTATGAAGCTGAACTAAATAATACAGTGTTTTACCTGTCAACTGGGTGAGATATGTCTGCAAATACAGCAACGATATCAGATTAACTTCCTAATAAAGAAACTGTAATTTATCAGGCTCATTTTAAATTCATTCCTCTTTTGCACAGTTGACCTTACTTTGCATTGAACGAAACCTAACTGAGGAGGAAGCAGAGCAACCAGAAACCAGCAAGTGTTCAAATCCTTGACCCTAAACAGATCAACAAACCTGTCAGGTCCTTCAGAGTTTAAGCCACCGAGAAAGAAGTGAACAGGGTCAGCTTTGATTTAATTCAGCACATTTCGTTACTTTGGAGGCTAATTTTACTTACAGCATTCGATGGGATGCGAAGCAGCTTGCAGAGACACGTGTTGGCCTCCTTGCTGGGGAATATGAACACGGAAAACCAGTCGAACACGCGTGTTTTTCCGCCCAATGTCCGTCTCCCCTTTCCGCAGCTCGATGTCGGCATTGCGAAGCTTGAGAATCCCGGCGCAATCAATTCTGAGAAGCATTCAGAGCTTGTTATTATGCAAATTTGAAACCAAAAACTAGAGGAAGAAAGATTCATCATCATCACGGTTTCCTTACACTGCTTTCATATTATTCTTTGGCTCAAGAGGAATCTCCAGGACTTTGGTGTTGCTGATGATCTTCTCGTAGCTGCTGGTGGAGACGGTTTTGCCGGTAATGCGATGGACCTGATAGAAAGCATGAGGTTTCAGGATTCGCTCGTCTGCCGTGCCAATGAAGATCTGTAAACCCAGCGGCTCCTTGCCTCTGTATCCACGTAACTACACACAGAAAAGTGAAGAAAGAGATATTTATTAGCATGATTCAGTTCTAAACTCTCATTTGTAATGCGCACTACTGTTCAAAAGTTGGGGTAAAAATAGTTCACATTTTGGAAAGAAATTCCCTCATGATGACCAAAGCTTTATTCAATTGATCAAATATAAAACATAAATTGTAAATATTATTACAGTTTAAAAAAGCTGATTTTTATTTAAATACATTACAAAATGTAATTTATTTCAGTGATGCATAGCTGAATTTCATGCATCATTCCTCCAGTCTTCATGATCCTTCCAAAATCATTCTGATGTGATGATTTGATGCTCAATAAACATTTCAGATTATTGTCAATGTTGAAAACAGCTGTGCATATCTGAGGACTTTTCAGGATTCTTTGCTGAATAAAAAAAAAACATTTATTCATTATTTATTTTTTACATTATAAATGTGTTTACTGTCACTTTTAATCAATTACTTTTAATTTAATGCTTCCCTGGATAAAAGTTTTAATTTAAAAACATTAAAAAATACAAATAATAATCCCTCCTTTTTTTTTTTTTTTTTTTTACTGGGGGGGGGGCTTGGGGGGGGGTTGTATTGTATTGTAATTGTAACTGTTAAAAACCCAATAAATAAATAAAGAAAATTAAAATAAAAAAATAAATAATAATAAAAACAAATGAAAAATGTATATAAATATACAAAATATCTAATATTTGTCAGGATTGTTGATGTTTTGGTCTTTGTTTTTGTTTTTCTAAAAAAAAAATAAAAAATAAAATTAAAATAAAATAATTGAATATCTCAAAATTGTATGTCCAGATGAGATTAATTAATTAATTGTGTAAACTGTGAAATACATAAATACCCCCAAAATTTAAAAAACAGCAGAGACCAGGATCTCAGACACACAGCTCTTTCAGCAGAGGTCTGCTCTCCTAATTGGGAAGCACAGACCTGCTTGAAACATTAGCATTTCCAGAAACCTTGAACTCAAGCCAGAAGGGCATGTGACGTTTGCAAACTTCTAATCTCCTCAAACTCATCAATCACCCGAGAACTCAAACTGTGGGAAGGTTTGTGGCCTATGAGTCCTTCCAGTGCCATTTGATTGATCCTGGAAGATACATTTCAAATTCAAACCAAAATTTGAATGAATTTGGTGCGGCAGTTTGCAAATCATACAGTGCCTGAGTGCAAAACAAATAAACAATCTAACATTGGGGGTATGCATGTACAGATGAATGTGAGATTGCACAAAAGCATCCTGGCTTGCTGTCTGAATTCCAGCACTGAAGGTTAATAATTCAGAAGAGCTAAGTCCTGTCTGACACAGAGGCAAATGGCGCACATTTTCATATGCAAAACATGGCAAGCCCAATGAGAAAAACAACTATGGCCTTGTCATCTTGTTGTAGATGAGCAAGATATGGTGAACAACACAACAGGCTTTATCTGCCTACATTATAACTTCACGTATTTCATGACTAGAGATTTTGGAGTGCAATTTAAGGGCTTCGTGCAAGAAAAAGAACAGTTTTAATATAATATGGGAGTGAAAAAACTACTTGGTCATATAGAGAGCTTAACTTTTCCATTCAAACAACTTGTAATAAACTAATTGTAGGGACAATCTCTAAAATTAGAGATAAATGCATTGCTCAAGGTAACTTTGATGATCTCTGCAAACACAAACTTTATTTATCATTATATATATATATATATATATATATATATATATATATATATATATATATATATATATATATGTATATATATGTATATATATATATATATATATATATATATATATATATATATATATATAAATAAAATGCAATAAAAAAATAAAATAAAATGTAACTAACTAAAAAAACATATAAATAATAAAAGTTAAAAAGTAATACAAATAAAAGGATATATTTAAGAAAACTGCAATTTATAAATAAAATAAAAGTGGTAAATATAATCAGAAATAAAAACAATAACGTAAATAAAACACAAATATATTACATAAAATATATAGATTTTTTTTTAAAACTGTGATTAATGCAATAAAATAAATGCAATCAATAAAATTTTCAAGTACCAAAAATATAAATACATTTAAAAAATGTTTAAACATATCTATCTTTTAAATGTATGTGTTATATTGAAGATCTTGCATTTTGTTAAATAACTAACAGCCTTCAGTTTGTGTCAAAACCACACATCAGATTTTATGATAAATGAAAGTATAAGCCACTTTCAAAATAACTACATTTCAGCTGCTTCCTTTGCAAACAACTAATGGAAACACTGACGTTTCTTAGACTCCTTTTCTGATTTACTGAAAATATCCAAATCACTATGACATGATTGCACAAACAGAGTCATGTGAATACTGAAAGCAGATGACACACAAGAACGCAAGTAACAAATTAGTTGTTCACTCTTAAAAAAAAAGAAAAAAGTATAGATCGGAAGGAAGCGTGCAGAAACCACAAAGCATGAAGATGCAGCTAAATTTACTCTGGAATTCAAAAGCAGACTGAGCAGGGCATGTGTAAACACTACATTGCTCATATATAGTGGACTCAACTGGTGAACAACAATGCTGCATCAGATATGTGGACTGAAATGTGTTGTATGGAGCCAAAAGAGTCTCAATAAAGATAAATGCACACACTACATTCACATATGCACACACGGGATTCATACATGCACACACATGATTCATGAATACACACACAGGATACACAAATGTGCACAAAATTTACAAATGCACACACAAAATTTAAAAAGCACAGAAGATTCACAAATGCATACAAAATTCAGAAATGCTTACAAAATTCAGAAATACACACACAATTCAGAAATGCAAACAACATTTACAAATGCACTCAAGATTCACAAATGCACAGGACAAGATTCAGAAATGTATTTCTAATGCACACACACATATATCTGGATTTACAAACTGCTTGCGGTCTGTGAACTTCACTGCATTTGTGTGTGAATTTTGAGACTCCTCTGACTTGGCTCAACACACAAATGCCTTTTTTTAAACAGGGAATGATCAGCAACCAATCAGATGTCTCCCTTCTTTTAGCCAATCACAAGAACGCACTCCACGTGGTTGTTTACTTATAAGCCAATCACATGAACGCGTTCACACAGCCTATTTATGAAATTGTATGGAAATACAGATGTTTAGATTACAATTCAGGTTTATTTTTTATTATTTTTTACAAAATATAAATTTAAAAATGTCTCAATACATATAGCCCAGACTGTGACTGCAGAAAAAAAGTTAACCATGGATTCATAAATTTGCAATAGGCAATTATTTCATTTTATTGAAATATTTTAATGAAAGTAAAAAAAAAAATTGTTACACCTTTTTGAATATTTTAAGTATATCTAAATATTCTTTTGGATGCAATATAGAAGTCACTTTAATTATAATATTTGGTCCCTACATGAAGAGAGAGTCAGTGGTCCGCTGAGAGAGGAAAGTGACTCTCCGGCTGCGCAAAGTGAGTCGCCGCTGCGAGAGGAAAGGGAATCGTTCGCTCAACTTCGCTGGGTGAGGAAAGTGAATCGTTCGCTGAGGAAAGTGAGTCACTCGCTGCGTGACTCGTGAGGAAAGTGAGTCTCCTGCTGCGCAAAGTGGGTGTCCGGCTGCGCAAAGTGAGTCGCCGGCTGCGTGAGGTAAGTGAGTCGTTCGCTAAGGAAAGTGAGTCGTTCACTGCGTGAGGAAAGTGAATCGTTCGCTGATTGAGGAAGTGAGTTGTTCGCTGAGGAAAGTGAGTTGTTCGCTGAGGAAAGTGAATCGTTCGCTGATTGAGGAAAGTGAGTTGTTCGCTGAGGAAAGTGAGTCGTTCGCTGATTTGCTTGTAAGTAAACAATCCCCCACGTGGGGTGCATTCTTGTGATTGGCTCAAACAAGGGAGATATCTGATTGGTTGCAGATCATTCCCTGTTTAAAAAAAGGCATTTATGTGTCAAGCCAAGTCAGAGGAGTTTCAAAATTCACACACAAATGCAGTGAAGTTCACAGACCGCAAGCAGTTTGTAAATCAAGATATATGTGTGTGTGCATCAGAAATACATTTCTGAATCTTGTCCTGTGCATTTGTGAATCTTGAGTGCATTTGTAAATGTTGTTTGCATTTCTGAATTGTGTGTGCATTTCTGAATTTTGTAAGCATTTGTGAATCCTCTGTGCTTTTTAAATTTTGTGTGTGCATTTGTGAATTTTGTGCGCATTTGTGTATCCTGTGTGTGTATTTATGAATTATGTGTGTGCATGTATGAATCCTATGTGTGCATATGTGAATGTAGTGTGTGCATTTATTGATACTCTTTTGGCTCCATAGTGTTCAGCTGGAGCAAAAGAATCGTAAATAGTACTAGGTAAAGTAAACTAACATGTTGATGAAAATCATGCTTAAAAGCAAGCTGAATCATGAAAGTTGAATCATGAAGGCGATCTTTAACGGAGAACATACTGACATGTTTGCTTAAGTCTCCTGCTTCTCAAACATTTCTCCTAAGAAAAAGAGCTCAATAATGTCTCCTCTAAAGCATCTTACACTGTGCTCAGATTTGTCATGATCCTAAAACAGATGAACTCAAACATTTTAAAGTAACTCTCACAAATTATTTAAACTACGCCATCCACATTAATTGGATATATTTATAATTTTTCTGAGGGTGAAAATGAGAAAAAACTGCCATGAAACAAATCATATTTCATCCTAAAATAAATAAACAAAAAGATAAATAATGACATTTAAATAAAATAAATACATAATTATAAAAAAATATATAATAAAAAAAAAAAAAAAAAAAAAAATTATATATATATAATTTTATTTTTGGGGGGTGTAAAAGCATAAAAATAAATAAATAAATAAATAAATAAATAAATAAATAAATAAATAAATAAATAAATATAAATACAATGCATACTTGAATAAAACAAACAAACAAATAAATAATGTATAAGGAAACTGAAATATATATTTTTTATTTTATTAAAAAAATTGAGGGGGGGGATAAATGCATAAAAATAAATAAATAAATAAATACAAATTATATATTATGATATTATATACAAAAAGAAACAAACACAAATAAATAAATTAATAAGGAAATAGGAAATACATATATATTATTATTTTGGAAACATGACCTAAGCAACCTGTGACTGCTACTTTTTACGAACATCATAATTTTAGAGCAGAATCCTATAAATACTGTCATTGTGCACGAAGGTCTGAGTGTAAGCGGGTAAACACGACCGTTTCCATGGGCCATCGGAGAACCTGGTTGCCATGGCAGCTGGTGAGCTGGAAAAGTAAAGTAGATGAAGGAGCAGTCGTGAGTAACTCCAGCGACGATCTGCACTGACCACAGCCAGTGCCAGGGAATGGAAAGCATTAAACACTTTGGCTTTGCCAAGGCAGTCTGCAATCTTTAGCGGAGCGCTCACATCGGAAGGATGCTGGCCGCTCCGCTAACAAGACCATTAAAGATGGTTTACACTGAGAGAGCAAAAAGCAACAAGAGCGCTTTCATATAAACTGTTACCAGAGCAACGTCAAACTTAAAATGGTAAACAAACGGAGCAATTTCTTATGTCTTCAGAATACAGAGAAAATAAGAGAGACAAAAAAAGAGTGTGTGTGTATATATATATATATATATATATATATATATATATATATATATATATACACATACACACACACACATACATACACACACACACATATATATATATTTAGAATTGCAATTAATAAATTTAACTTAAATAGTAATACAAATAAATACAGAAAAATGGAATAAATAAAATAAAAATTAATACAGATGAAATATATATAAAAAATGCAATATATAAATACAATAAAATTAAAGAGGTAAAAAATAAAAGATATAAAATAAAATAAATGCCATTTATAAAAGATTTAAAAGATGTAAAAAGTAATAAAAAAAAACACAAAGGATAATGTAAAAAGTAATACAAATGTATTTAAAGAAAATATACTTAATAAAAAAGATTAAGTAGTAATAAAAATAATACATATTTTTACAAAATGTCATTAATAAAAAAAAATATATAATAAATAATTAGTAGTTATACAAAAGTAAAACAATTGTAAAATAATACAATATATTGAAATAATAAAAAATAAAATGAATTAAAATATGCCATGTTGCTAGGGTGTACTGGGAGGTTCATAAGGTGATGCTTAGTAGGTGATGGGGTGTTCTGGGTGATTGCTAGGTAGTTACTATTCAAACCCAAAGTCTTGGCTTAACAATCTGCATTATTTGAGGTTTTTCATTTCTGTATCTGGGTATCGGAGTTACGAGCTTATGTTGAAATAATTAGGGTTAGGGATTTTAGGGGAAAAAGTCCCTGACCATAAGCATGAGCATTAACAATAGTGATGCTCGTCTTAGCTCACACTACTAATAAATGAGTGCATTCATTTGTGTAAAGATTGATAAAAGCACAGAAATCACACAGACGAGCAGAAGCCATTTTCATAACACTGACCTGGGGCGAAATCACCTCACGTTGCATAATGACTAGGAAATACCTACACACGGATGTCTAGTGAGACGAGACAGAATGAACACCCACCTGGACCACCGGGTGACCTCCGGTAGGGGCTTTGACTGCCCCGCGGCTGCCCTCGGTCTCATAGTGAGCCCTGTGGTGTGGTTTGGGCTGCACCTCGATGTGGAGCTCGTACTGATCGGTGCGGCTGGGCAGAGGCCACTCCAGCGAGGGCAAGGAAGCCACGGGGATGCTGGGAGAGATGAAAGATGATACTCATGCTTATTTGCTTAACATATCCGATTCATAAAATGAAAAGTGCAGCAGGTGTGTGAGTCGTGGAGGGCTTTGCAGAACATGTTGTCTTATGCAAGTAATACGACTGTCCCACTGATTACAGGTCCAACTAGAAACATATTTAGAATTTGTGGTCAGTAAGAATTATTTGTTTTTAAATAATACTTTCATTCGGCAAGGATGCATTTAATTGATCAAAAGGAACAGTAAAGATATATATATATAATGTTACAAAAGTTTCAAACAAATGCTGTTCTTTTAAACTGCTTTCATCAAAGTATCTGGAAAATAATCACCGTTTCCACAAAAAATATTAAGCAGTACAACTGTTTTCAGCATTTTTTATAATAAAAACAGCAAATCAGCACATTAGATTGATTTCTGAAGGATCATGTGACACTGAAGACTGGAGGAATGATGCTGAAAATACAGCTTTACATCACAGGAATAAATTACGTTTTAAAATATATTCAGTTATTTAATTTTTAAAAAAAAAAATCATAATATTATTGTTTTACTGTATTTTTGAATCAAATAAATGCAGTCTTCAGGGGAATAAGAGACTTTTTTCACAAAAAAAAAAAAAAATCTTACAACCATAATGTTAGTGTTTCTTTTAGAGGTTTATGTTTATTTTTATGTGAAAATAATATTATATTAAATGTATATCTATTAAATTTTTTGTTTAATATTTAAGATTATCGGTATAGGTCAATAACCAGGTCTGCTTAGCCAACTGACAGGTTTGCCAACAGATAATAAACCAACATATTTGTACATTTAAAATTATATATTTTTTTTAATGAAAAAAATATTTTATATATATATATATATATATCAAATATCGGTGACCGATAATTCTAATTTCTATATAGGTATTTACATGTACCATCAAAAATGTAAATAAGTGTAAATTTAAGTGTACATTTTTATCTTTAATTATTAATAAAGACATAATTTACCAAACTGTGATGGCAACAAATTATCTTCCTTTAATTCCCATGACTTTTCAAGCAAACCTTGCATCAAAAGAAAATGAGGAGACTTGAGCAAATATTTACCTGCATATTCCAGGCACCAGCTGTTTAGGCCACATTTGAGGGAGAACGAAGAACGGTTCAGGGCCAGGTTTGGTCTTCACATCCTGGTCACATGACACCAGGTAACTCTCAGTGTGGTTGTCTGGGTAAAGCGTGTAGCTCTGCTGGTTGGTCTTCACGATTTTGGTAGGAATGGAACTAGCTTGGGCGACGCCGAACCCATTCATGACCCCTGAGATGTTATTGGAGCCATATTGGGGAGTGTGATGCTCTTCGTGGCCACCGTGGGGCGATGGGCTGCGTGAACGGACCACTGGCACCAGGTTTCTGTACATGTCGTAGGTCCGTTTGCATAGAGGAGAGGTGGAACGCGAGCCGGGCCGGGGTGAAGGGGAACGTGGCCCCACGCAGCCGTCCTCCACCAGGCTGGTTCGCGGAGAAGTGCCCGGACTGGTTCGAGGGGAACCCGTGTGGATGCCCTGGAGTCGCGGGCAAAGTTCTCCAGCTGCTTGGCTGTTGCTGGGCGAAACGCAAGGGGAAGCCCAAGGAGAGTAGCTCTCTGAGTGCCAGGAGGTGGATGAGTTGCTGCTGGCGGGACTCAAGCACTGCGGCTCCCGGTAAGCCAAAGGGTCTTGACCAGGCACGGTGAGACCGGGACTGGGGCTGGTGTTCAAGAGAGGGTTCTGGAGCGAGTCTCGACCATGACTATAGTGCTCACGGGAGGGCGTGATCTCGATTCGGGGGCTCAGGGCTTGGCTGTTGGGTCTGGCGTTCTCCAGGAAGCTCTTAGGCTCCAGTTGCTCATAGCCGGAGAATCCTTCGTTGAGTTCGGCGAAGGAAGCCGTACACGACTTGATGCCGTACGGTTGAGCCTCCTCCACAGGATAGGAGAGGCTGGGATGAGAGATGAAGTTTTTGTGCGAGGAGATGCTTTGCTCATCTGTAACAAACAAACAATGGACACAAAATGGGTAAGATGCTGCCTATTATTTAAAATCAAATCACATTAATTTATAGCATTCAATACAATACAGATAGATTAAAAGCAGCTTCAAAGTAATAAACAAACAACTGTACAAAAAGTTATACAATTTAAGCTGAAAAGCAACTCTAAAAAGACAATAGTGTCATTATAATCATCTTAATTTAGTTCGGTGTTGGTTCAGTTAAATTCAGTAACAATGTGAATGCTTCAAATTTCTTTTTTTGATCCAAATACAATTTCCACTGTAAAGCAGCTCTAAAAAGACAATACTGTCATTATTAGTTTAATTTCACTGTTCGTTTGATTTAATTCAATAGCCATAAATCTTGCAAAGTCCATTTGTTGGGTATTAACTGATTTCGTGTAATCTGGTTTACGTAATCAGATTTTTTTTTTTAAAAGTACCTGTGATTAGAAATCATTATTTCTTCTAAATATTGCTAACCAGTTTACAGATAAATTTATATGGAGAACATGTGTACAGATTATTCACACAATGACAGTGAATTATTCATAATTTATTGATTCTCTAAATGTTTAGATCGTTTTAGAAAAGAGATTCTACTGTGTAATTTAGTTTAGCTTTGAACATACTCAATACTGAATTTGGGGAGAAAGGCACCTCTCAATCAATTATAATATTCAAACCAAATGTTCAATACATTTAATGACTTTGATAACAAAGAATGGAATATGTTTTATGTTTCTTTTTTTTTAATAACAATAATCCAATTCAAATCTATAAACAATACTCTTTGGTCAAGAGTAATCTAAAAGTAATCCAAAAGTAGTCAGAATACTTTACCTAAATTTAGTAATCTAGATTACATTACTGACTACAGCTTTCATCATGTCATTTATAACCAATAACAGACTACATTTAGTAAGTAATCTGCCAGCATTGCATGTCATTTAGCTAAATTTAGTTCAGTGTTGCTTCACTTTAACTCAACAACAGTGTGAATATTGCGAAATTCAAGTGAACTCAGTTCAACTTTAAAGCAGCTGTGCATTTTTACCCATAGATTTTTAAAGTGCATTAATTTAAGAGTTAAAAGCCATGAACCACACCAACCAGCTATGCAGTGAAGCATCATATTACAAACTTTGATTTGAAGCAAAAAAATCTTTGAAAATCAAGCAAAAAGTCAAAGGCACAAGAGTGTGTTCATTTGAAAGAACTACAATGCCAAGAAACCTTGTGAATGACATAATCATGATTACAAGATCTTCATTACAACATTAATTGCAAAATATCACATATACGTCATTCGCAGTGCATTCTGGGATTGACCAAACACTGAAGAGTTCATTTTGGCACAATTTACTTGTTGCAACTCTGTGATTGGTGGAGTTCTCTGTAGTTTATGTAGTATTTTTTCATTCCACTGTTAAACATGATTATTATAAAAATCATTTAAAATGTGTGATGAGGACTTCACTAGAAGCATGTAACGTTGATTAACAACCTTGTAGCCCATAGTAGGTCTCTCTTTAAGTTACGATTCACAATTTTTACTTCCGGAACCTGACTCTATGGTTGTTTTCCATTTTTATAAAGATTTTGTGTATTAGTTAACACAAACTTTTTTACAGTGAGTCCAATCAACTGTCTCAACCTGGTTGAGATTAGTTCTGGTTCATTTCAAACACACTGGAAATAAAAGTCGCATTGCATTATGGGATACAGTATTCTACATAATGTGCTCTGTAGTATTTTGCACATTTTGAAATGTGCAGTAGGTCATTCTGTGAATACAGAAATTTGCATTCTGTCACATGTCCTGTTTTGATATAACGTGTGATGTTGTGACAGTTCAAGTTCAAATGTCATTACCATCATGCACAACATCAAAATTGTAGAAATGATCACATTATAACCATTTGTGAAAAATGCGATTCTTGTCTAAAATGTCTGACATGATGTTAAATAAATAAATAAAATTAATACAAAAAAATGATGCAAGTTTTTAGTAAAAAGTGGCAATTAAAATATCACTTATTTCAAAATTTTTATACTTTTATAAAAAAATTATTTAAGTGAACAAATAAATAAATAAACATAATGAAATGATTGCTTAACACTACTAGAATACTGTGCAAATATATAAAAATCCTCCCATCGTTTTTATCTCCATACAATTTTGTACAGAGGTATTATATTTAATATACCTTAAATTAAATCATAAAGCCAAAAGGTTATATTCATGCATACATACTGTATTTTATTTTTACATAGGCTACTTTTTTGCAATAGTTTAAACAGCTACACATTATTATGCTGGTAATTCTATTCTTCAGCACACGTTTTATGCAGAAGTTTAGAGAAACAAACCTTGAAGGTCCGTCGTGGGTCCATACTCAAAAAGATAGTCAAACTCCAGCTCATCCTGACAGTGCACCTGACTGAGCTCCTCAGCCAGTCCTAGCGCAGCCTTATCGCTGTAAAAAGAGCTCATCTGTCTCAGTCGGGTTTATTCACACCACAGCAACTTCATAAACGCGTCGAGACAAAGCCGGCTGGATTTCACGCGGGGGTCCGAGCGGCCAAACGTATCAATAAAGTCGAGCGACAGATGCGCGCGAGTGCAAGTTCGACTTCCGCCTTAAACTTCACTCACACCCCCATTTACACTATCAGCGACAAAATCAGAACACGTCGATTTGCCTATCACCAGGGGAAACGGTCGGGAATGGGCGCAACAGAACGGACTGGACGCGTCTCCTGCGTCGTGTCGCTCGAGCGCAATGTAAAAAGAGTGGCACTTTTAGTAAGTTTGTCTGAGTGTTTTACTGCAGGTAACATAAAACCTTCTGTCAATCAGACGGATGTGATCAAATGGATGACACGCGCCTCCTGTCGACAGATACTAGTCATAACTGCGACGATCTGAGTTCAGCATCAGGGCGGGTGTGAATGCTGACCTCATCTCGGAAGAACTGCTGCCCCCGAGTGTTCATCTCTACACAATACGACACGACGATCAGACAAACGAGATGTCTATTGATCTGTTTGTCTGTCTATCTGTCTATCTCTGTCTGTCTATCTGTCTATCTCTGTCTGTCTATCTGTCTATCTCTGTCTGTCTATCTGTCTATCTCTGTCTGTCTATCTCTGTCTGTCTATCTGTCTCTGTCTGTCTGTCTGTCTGTTTATTGCTCTGTCTGTCTCTGTCTGTCTATTGCTCTGTCTGTCTATCTGTCTGTCTGTCTCTCTTTCTGTCTGTTTATTGCTCTGTCTGTCTCCGTCTGTCTGTCTATGGCTCTGTCTATCTCTTTCTGTCTATTGCTCTGTCTGTCTGTCTGTCTCTCTGTCTGTCTGTCTGTCTCTCTGTCTGTCTGTCTATCTGTCTGTCTGTCTCTGTCTGTCTGTTTATTGCTCTGTCTGTCTATCTGTATTTATCTGTCTGTCTATTTCTGTCTGTCTGTCTATTGCTCTGTCTATCTCTGTCTGTCTATTGCTCTGTCTGTCTGTCTGTCTCTATCTGTCTGTCTATTTCTGTCTGTCTGTCTCTGTCTGTCCATTCAATTTCTGTCTGTCTGTCTATTTCTGTCTGTCTGTCTATTTCTGTCTGTCTATCTCTGTTTGTCTGTCTGTCTCTATCTGTCTGTCTTTTCAATTTCTGTCTGTCTGTCTATTTCTGTCTGTCTATCTCTGTTTGTCTGTCTGTCTGTCTTTCTGTCTGTTTATTTCTGTCTGTCTGTCTGTTCATCTATCTATCTATAAATTTTTAATTGTCATTTATCCTGTGGTCACTGCTATTGTACCATTTTACAAGATTCCTTAAAATATTAAATCACCCCACCTCAGACGTCCCGATCCAACTCCGATCTGAGAATTTGTCGGAACAAAGGTGAAAAATAACCCTTAATATTAGACCCCCAGTTATTCCAGACAAATCCAGACTTTTTATAGACTGAAATGACACAATGTGATTATTTACATGGTGGCAGTATCTAGGGTTATTAAACATTACCTGAACTTTCCATTGCAGCATCATCTATGAATAGCCAAGTAGTCTGAATTTTATGTAACTAATGATATTCAGTACTGGTGTTGAGTCATGATGAACTATATAAAATCCTTACTATTTCTGCCACATCTGCATATAGTAGTATTCGGGTTTGCCAATCCAAATTCAGCTGGCCATTTATTATTATTACTAGTATTATTATTAAACAATTATGAAATCATTGCAACTGTAAAAGCTGTGCTGACATTTCATGTTTTGTACATCACAATGAAACTTCAGACATGCTATTTCAACACAAGTGCACCTGAACTACTGCATCTCCTCTCTCTAAATAAACAGAATATCCTCCATACAAATCAGACACAATTTCCCATGTGTCTGAGAAACAGAAGCAACTTCATAAAAAAAAATGCACAAGTTCTGAAAACTAAACAATCTGTTAAATGCATGAGAATAGTCTGAATGAATCAAAATTCTAAATCGAACAGAAAACCACAATATTGCATGTATTGATGCCATTGAGAGTTTCCTCATGATGCAACTGCCCTTTACTGTACATACTGTAATATACACAATATATTTCACTGTCTACTACATTACTAATTAAGTACATTTCATGTAGCATTAACAGTTTTGCTATAAGAAAACTTTAAAAATCAAATTATTGATTACCAGTAATTCACAACACTTCAGCACGCGCCATCCATACCTTGATCCATCGACCTCATGCTGTGGAAGTGCATCAGTCTCCAAGACTCTCTAAACATTTGGAAAATATACAAAAAAATAAAAAATGAATTCAACAGTCCAGAAATAGCCTTTCTGTAAAGTTCATAGCAGAAAAAAAAATCTGGATGGAGAAGGCTGAGAATGAAAAAGCAAATACTCCGTTATAAGATTAAAAAAGAGTGCTGTGAGCTCTGTGTGGTATGAACTCCTTTGCCTGCTCTGAGGATTGACTTGAGTATCAAGCGGCTTCCTTCCCCAGCTCTGGGTGTTTATAATGGGCCAATGCTGTAAAATAACGGGATTCCCTCAGTGTTTCCTCCTGTTTGTGCGCTCTGCCATGGAAACCTGGAGCGGTTCCATCTCGGAGACTCAGGGCTTTCCTGCAGAGCGCGCACTCAGGAATCCATGACGTCTCCAGCCCCTGCGCCAAGGCATTTCTGTGGCTTCTCTCAGACAGTGGCGCACAAGAACTTCATTGTGGGCTTGAAAAAATTAGCGTTGAGGGGAAGAGGAGGGGGAGAAAAATGAAAACAGGAGCGCTGTTTAAACATATGCATGAAAGAGACGAGCTACACAGCGGGGTTGTGAGCGGACAGGGCTCATTAAGTAACCTAGGCTACAGATTTAATATACTATACATTCAGAGCATCAATGGACTCACATATAGAAAGTGTATGGACACTTCAAATGTTTGAATGGCATTGCATTAGCCTAACAAGATATCAAAAGGTATTTTAACTATAGATAGAGTAAACAACAACAACAACAACAAAACATCAAAAGAAGTGACATTTTTAAATTACAAAATTCATTCATTGTTTTCACACATTATACATTCATTATTAAATTAAAAAAATATATTAAATTAACAAAATATTACATTTGGTAGTAGTTGGTTATAAATGGGTCAGAAAAACATTATTTTTTAAATAAAAACTGTATATATATAAAGCAGAGAGGACAAGGATTATGGTTATACATGACAGTTTATACCCTGAAAATGTACCATGGAAACTGTGGCAAGGTTTATTTATGAAGTTTTTCCCTTCTAATCCCAAATATTGGGCTACTCTTGAAATTCATCCAATGGTTTCAAAGTTTATTTGCCATGCATAACTTGGACAGCAGTGAAATGTTTCTGCAAAGCCCATGTTTTTCAATGTTTTCATTTTTAGATGCATGAAATAAGGTTTATATATCAATATACGCTTGTCGGGTTTATCATCAGATATTGCAAGATCTAGTTCCCTCAACCATATCCATGTGCTCAGCAACTCCGTTTCACTCTTAAATCACAAGTTTTACGACTTAATGAAAGTCAAAATGCTAAAAAGTACCAGGTTACATCAAATAAGTGCAACTCGGTAAACCTAAGCAGTAAATGTTTCAAGAGAATCTAACGTAGCACATTAACAGCTTCTCCCAGTGCCCAGATGAAAAAGCCGCTGCATTCTGGGATTGCGAAGGGTGCCAAAATAAGCTGCACTGGGGCTGTCGAGTGAGCCTGTTTGGCTTAACTCTGTTGTAAAGTTTATCCCGGAAAATTCTGTGATATGATACACTGACTTGTTTAAACATTCGAATGAATGAAGAGCTGCTCTCACTGACTGTATCCTACACTGACCTCTAGAAAACGTCTAGACACAGGCCTTCATTATCAATTCAGTGTGCATCACTTCTTAATTGAATTCCATTATTTTTACATCTATAGATCTTGCGTAAGCTTCCACTTGTTGCGTAAACAATCCACTAGAGATTTGGTTCATCAGTTGCATCAGATGTGCATAGGAAACTGTGAGCATCAGATACTTTAAATTGACTTTTGGAGGTGTAAAGGAAGACTAATGCAGCTTGGAACGAGTTTGCGAGACAGCGACGTCTAGCAGATGTACATTCCTTTACTGTTACAGCACGCTTATGCAACACAAAATGCGAATGTGTAAATGAATACGTCCCAACGCATCCTTCCAGACGACAGGATTTGCAGTTCCATCTTCTGCTAAAGAGACACTTTTTCCAGGTTTGCAGCACAGTTTCCGTCACTGTTAAGCAGCACATTCGACTTTTCCAATAGCAGCATTTGTATCTAAGCCAAAGCTTTCATATGGAAATGGCACTTTATATCATGTCCCATGGAGAACTTTCGGCATGTTTCGGAAAAGGGAAAATATTCAAGCCATGTGCTTGATCGCTTCCAAAACTTTCTCTGTAACCTGTCATTTTTCCCATTTTGCCCTGTTACCTCACACGGGGTCACTGCGAATAGCATACTTTCCTTACTATTTCTGCAATATATTTGTATGCTATTCCAAATTCAGTTTTATTTATTGGAATAAAGTGCACTGATGAATTCTTCACTATCCACCTTATTTTTCCCCGTAAGAGCAGGCGTGGTCATTTGTACATTTAATGTGTCTGGCTTCCAGTCTCATCCGTTTCCAGCTTTTTAGCTGCACAAAACAGCTCATGTATTATTTTAATTATGAACGCACTGGTTTGCAGTGCAAACGGTTTTACCGTTTTCAGCACTTTGTTATTTGGCGTAAAGTGGCTAAAGAGCCGGAAAACTCGCACTTTTCTCAGAAAACAGTTTACATCCACATTGAAAAATAAGGAGGACAAGAGTATTTCTGCAAAGCTTTTATATTATTTCAAATTCAGTTGACCATTTATTTATTTTGTTATTTATTTTGTTAGTAAGTGCACTGGTTAATTGTTCATTAATCAACAAGACAGTATTTGCTAAAATTAATTAATAAAAATCTTCGCCTGTAGGCTAATTGCATGTTTTTGGATTAATATGTGTGTATGCATGTATATCATTTAGAAAAAAGAAAAAAAAGGAGAAAGAAGAAGCTCGGGGTAAAAAGAGGTACTGACTCTGCTCCTAAATTGCAAGTACACAATGTTTTCCTATCCAGAGTTAACCTGGGGTTAGGCCGAGTGTGAAAAGCTGTATAATTATTATTATTATTTGTTTTGTTTTTTTGAGCATTGAAACATGGAGAATCACCCTTTCACACCAGGGGAATCAGTATAGATTTTCTGGAGTTTCCAGTTGGAGCGGCTAAACTTAAAGTGGTTTCCATCTCTTGTTCCGGATTAACAAACAACAGTGGAGCAGTCAGGTTGGGATTTGTCTCCATGGTAACTGAGAGGTGTGCTGAGTGAAATTAATGACACACTATTATCTGTCAAACATGAGCAATGACCCCTTCAACACTGAGACCAAACAACAACAACATCATATATTTCAACTGCAATATTTCACCACAAGAAAACATTTTATTTTAATAAAATAAAATAAAATAAACGTTTAATATAAATTATACACACACACACACACACACACACACACACACATATATATATACTGTATAAACAAATTTTTCAAACACTAAAATGATTGTATATATTTCATAGTGTTTACAAAACATTTTTATTTATATAAAATATTTGTTAATGTTAATATAAATTAATATAAATGCAACAAAATTGTTTACATCAATAATAAAAAACGAAATAAATATATAAATATTTAAAAAAGTTTATAAAAATTTTACAGTGCCAACAAAGGCTGCATTTTATCGAAATATAAAAAATACAGTAAAACCAGTAATATTGTGAAATGCCATTTAAAATAACTGCTTTCTATTTTAATATATTGAAAAATGTATTCCTCTGATCAAAGCTGTATTTACAGCATCATTCCTCCAGTCTTCAGTGTCACATGATCTTCAGAAATCATTATAATATGCTCATTTGCTAAAAATAAACATTTCTGAATATTATCAATGTTGAAAAACAGTTTACTGCTTAATATTTTGGTGCTTTTTCAGATGATTCTTTGATGAATAGAAAGAAAGAAAAAACAGCATTTATTTGCTCTCTCTCTCTCTATATACACACACACACACATATATATACTGTATATAGTAACCATGTACAAGTGTGTTCATTCTACTTTACATAATAGTTATTGTTATTTATTTGTTTGGTAAGTAGCTACCGAAAGAAGTGTGATAATGAACACAGTGTTCAGCACAATGAGTGTGTTATTATTATTATTATTATTATTGTTGCTAGAGGTGTGGTTATGATGGCAGTCATAAGTGAAAACTCTTAAGCCAGCAGAAGTGAAGCTTTTAAAAGCCTGTAGTGTGTGTATAAATAGCTCTGCTGCTGTCCTGAAGAGATTGATCATCATCTAAATCCTCTGTTGATTCACACAATGGAATACAGCAGGGCAAGTCTGGATCTGTGTCTTATACTGTAAAATACTGCAACCTCTATTAACAAACATTTCCTTTCTTTAATACATAAAACAACTAAATATAATAACAATTCAAGGCTATGCCTAATAGAGAATAACAAATTTTTTTATTCATGTAATTAGAAAACAAACAAAAAAAAAATATTATTTAAATTGACACATCATAGCATTTGCCACAAATATATGCTGATTAAAATAATAAATGCATTACTTTAATAATTAATAAAACACCACAATGCATAAATAAATAAATGTTTAATTTTGAATACTACCGCAATAGATATATTTTGCAGTAGTATGAAAAATTAAGACAAATTTCTATTAAAAAATAATAATAATTTCTCTCTCTCTCTCTCTCTCTCTCTCTCTCTCTATATATATAAATCTTTGCTAACATGTTAATCTCATAGCAGCTCTTCCTCTGGGTCTGATCTGGCGACCCGTGTGGGATAGAGACAATCTGGCTGAGCTGTGTGTCTCGTGTGCACACCACACAATGTACCACATGAGAGACGCTTAATGAGACGCTTCACCCAAAGAGCTCATTTCATGGATGGAGAATCAGGGAGGAACATGAAAAGCACTAAAATTACGATTTCAATTTGGGCCAAAAGCACAGAGAAGGTTGAAACTTTCATTGGAGGTTTGTCTTCATTTTTCTTTGAGAAAAAAAAAAGAAAAGTTTGATTACTGTGATGCATGTCTAATTTTTAACAGCTCTGCAGTGATGAATGTAATTTTTGAGACTCCCCCTTCTGGTGAAACATGATAAAAATGTATTAAACAATAGCATACTACTCTTACTTTTACAGTATATATTTTGTTAAGTACATTGTGTATAAATAATGTTTGAAAGATTTTATAATGTTGCACTATTTAACATTCTATTATTAAAAAACAGTACTTAGTAAAAGTATGTTATATTTACCCCAATCCAGATAGCATCTTAAAAAAAAAAAAAAATTAAATTAACACACACACTTATATGTATATATATACACACACAAATCACAGCAATAAATAATATTTTAAAATATATTCAAATAAAAAACTATTGTTTGAAATTGTAATACTATTTCACAATTTTACTGTTTTTACTGAATATTTAATCAAATAAATGCACCCTTGGTGAGCATAAGAGACTTATTTAAAAAAACATTAAAAATCTTATTGACCCCAAACCTGTTCTGAATGATGATGATGATATATATATATCTGTGTGTGTGAGAAATATAATATTGCATGAAATAAGGGCAGAAACTGTACTGTTTTAAGAAACAAGCAGAGCATTGGTTAAGAAAAGATTTTTATTTGGATCCTGAGACACATCCGTCCCTCATTTGTTCTGCAAGTATTAGAGTGCACATTCCAACACAAATAAGAAAATTATTAAATAAAAGGCATTTTTTTATTTACAATTCAGCAGATTACATTACCAAACATAAAATACTGTCATATAAACATAAAAAAAGGGGAAAAAAAGTAGTCAGGTGGAGATGATGGCATTCGCTCTAACTAAGTCTAGTCCACATCACAATCAGCACAAACTCTGATCCATGCAAGAGAAGTCGAATACGACGAGAGTCGGTCAGTTCCACAGAAGAAAGTGTCTGAAGGTGAAACAGACGGTATGGCACAGTTACAAAAAACACAGACACCAACATAGTGATCAATGCTAAGTGCACGTCACATTTGGGATCATTTACAGAGACAAACGTCGGCTTTTAAGGACACCTCGAGGAGAAGATTACAAGGTTCAGAGCCGACTGATGCATCATGGGGTTTGGCTCTGTAAACCAGTGATTGAGAGCAGTGTGCTGTAAGTGTAGGTGTACGTCCGGCTCAGAGTGGTCAGATGGGGGAGCGTGTCGAGCGTCAGAGGTCACCACATGAGTGGACAAGCACACAGACGGTGGATGTGAAAATAGCATCGCTTTTTATGGCACCGTATCATCCGTGCTATTCAAACACCAGAGGTTGCTTCCAGTTAACTTAGTAAATTCAGTGTCCAATCACACACTCCAGCTAGAACGAGAACAAGCTGAAGACCCTGTCCATCAATAACACATATAATAATAATAATAATAATAATAATCCAGTGACACTTTATAACAAGCTTCCATTTGTTAACATGAGTTAAGTTCAACAGTTAACATGAAGAAAAAATTAAAAATATTTATTCCGCATTTGTTTATCTTAGTTAATGTTAGTTTCAACATTTACTAATACTTATTATATTTAACTGATATATTATTAAAATTAAATGATGTATCGCATATCATTTAATGTACCTGAGCTGACATAAACAAACAACGAACAGTAAAAAACAAAAAATAAATATATAAATAAAAATAATAATATACACACACACCCACACCCACACACATAAACATATATATATATATATATATATTGTCACGGGAGGAGCACAAGACAGACACAGTGGGCGTGGCGTCAGGCCTCGGAGAGGCTTTTATTAACAGAAATCATAAAACAAAGGGAATAAAAGTGGCCAAAAGGGGGAAAGTGTCCAAAATAACAGGGAATCTGGTGTCCTCGTTGTGCTGCAGGGCTTGTGTAGGTTGGGCAGTGTTCATTGAGGAAGGGTCCAGGCAAGGGGCGGAGTCCGGCGGCCGCACGCGCTCCCCCTCCTAGGTCCGGGGCGCGAGGGGCGGCGGCTTCTCCTAGCGGCCGCGTCTCTCTCGTTGGCCGCGGCGCTGGTAGGGGATGGACGGCCCGGCATCCTGGCCCGTCGGCCGTGTATACGGGTGCGGTTCCCATCCGGATCGCGGGTCCGGCAGCTCACGTCTTGGTGGCGCGGGAGTCCCTCAACGCACCCTTCCTGGACCCACGAGGACACCAGTGTGCATGCACGGGGAAGAGACCGGTCTCCTGAGGAGAGGCGCGTTGGGCTTTTAAACAGCGGCGGTAATGAGGCTCCACTTCCTTCAGGTGTGCCCCATCACACGCCGCCAGCCCTGACTCGTCCAGCGCCCCTCCTCTCACACACCCACTCCAGTCGGGAGCCTGGTGAAGGGCGGCGATTTAGGACGGGGTGCCGGTGACAATCAGGGAGGAGGCAGCTGACTCGTCACATTCCCCCTCCCAAGCGACATCCCCGTCCCCAGGGCGCCACCCACACGGGAGTGCTACCATCCTCAACCAGGCTCCAAACGGTCGGAGTGGGCGGGGCTTCCTCTCCGGGCGGTCCTCCCTCTCGCAGCGCACCAGAACAGGGACAGAGAAACCGGGTTTTAGTAACAGCCTCAACCAACCACAGGGTAAAATGACAATGGAAAAGTCACTTACCCCTTGTGTGGCTGGGAGGCTGTCCCCAGTTTTCCTCCGTCCCAGTCTGGGTTCTCACGAACGTTTGCAAGCGAGAGGGGGTGACGTCACCAGACGTTTCCCAACTGCGCTGTCTAGGCTCCGCCTGCCCGCATTCTCCACCAGTGTCACGGGAGGAGCACAAGACAGACACAGTGGGCGTGGCGTCAGGCCTCGGAGAGGCTTTTATTAACAGAAATCATAAAACAAAGGGAATAAAAGTGGCCAAAAGGGGGAAAGTGTCCAAAATAACAGGGAATCTGGTGTCCTCGTTGTGCTGCAGGGCTTGTGTAGGTTGGGCAGTGTTCATTGAGGAAGGGTCCAGGCAAGGGGCGGAGTCCGGCGGCCGCACGCGCTCCCCCTCCTAGGTCCGGGGCGCGAGGGGCGGCGGCTTCTCCTAGCGGCCGCGTCTCTCTCGTTGGCCGCGGCGCTGGTAGGGGATGGACGGCCCGGCATCCTGGCCCGTCGGCCGTGTATACGGGTGCGGTTCCCATCCGGATCGCGGGTCCGGCAGCTCACGTCTTGGTGGCGCGGGAGTCCCTCAACGCACCCTTCCTGGACCCACGAGGACACCAGTGTGCATGCACGGGGAAGAGACCGGTCTCCTGAGGAGAGGCGCGTTGGGCTTTTAAACAGCGGCGGTAATGAGGCTCCACTTCCTTCAGGTGTGCCCCATCACACGCCGCCAGCCCTGACTCGTCCAGCGCCCCTCCTCTCACACACCCACTCCAGTCGGGAGCCTGGTGAAGGGCGGCGATTTAGGACGGGGTGCCGGTGACAATCAGGGAGGAGGCAGCTGACTCGTCACAATATATATATATATATATATATATATATATATATATATATATTAAAGTATTACAAAATATAATAATTATAATACATTGTATCTGACGGTGCAAAAAAATCTAAATATTGAGAAAAACGCCTTTAAAGTTGTCCAAATGAAATTCTTAGCAATGCATATTACTAATCTATACATACACACACACACACACACACACACACACACACACACACACACACACACATATATATACGTAAAATGTAACATTAACAATTACTTAACAATAAGTATTGCTTCTAAAAAATAGACAATCCTTAATGATGACAAATAATACTACTTAATGATAACTGTCGGTTATTATCTGTAATGTATCATTAACTAATGGGGCCTTATTATAAAGTGTTACCAATTTTAGTGTTTATTATTATTTTTGGTTGTACAACAACAGATACGTCCTGTTTGTGAATCAGCATATTCAGTAGTCTTGGAAAGAAATAAAGGTACCAAAAACAACAAATTAAACTCCCCTTTCTCACTTTGTGCAAGTTTTTCCAGTTGCACTTTATTTTGAGGTGTCCTTGTAACAGTTTAATTATACATACAAGTACTGAGCAATATTAATAAACTACATGAACTTACTATATGGTTAGGATTAGGACTTGGGTTTGTCTTAGGGTTACTTGCATGTAATTATGCATAATTAATTATTATAATAGTAAGTACATGTAACGTATAACAAGGTCACCTTAAAATAAAGTGTTACCTTTTTTTCCTTTTCACATGAGAATACAAACGCACGACAAAACTGAACTTGAAATTGAGACGCATAATAGCAACAGATTATTAAATCTCATGGAAAAACTTCCCTGTTGTCTCATGGACGATTCCCAAAGCTAAGGAGTGTGTTTAGTCTTCCTCAGGGAGAGTGATTCACTGGAAGTTAAATGCTAGAGAAATTACATGATTCAGAGCAAACAGCGCTCGCGTTGTCTGGACTTCAACAACCGAACTGACCTAAACAAATGAAAAATCAGACGGGTTATTTCAGCATCAGGGTGAATCAAACCTGAAGTTCCAGCAGTTCTGAGCTAGCGGTCAGTGAGGCAGTGAAGGGCTCAGGAGGTCAGTTTGGAGTAGCTGGGAGGAGAGAAGCGCCGGCGCAGGTATTTGAGGATGTAGAGCGGCAGACAGCTGACCAGAGTAATGGCTGTCACCTTCCACACAAACGACAGGGTGGTGATGAAATACACATCTGTCAGGGACACAGATGAAAATGCTGTTAGTGTGCGGCTCCACTGGGATGCTGTCGAACATCTGCTCATGTCTGTACACTGACCACACAAAAGTGTTATTTTTGGCAGGCATTTTTGATTTAGTCTTAGTCTTTATCTTGAGATGAAAATGCTTAATAGTCTTAGTCACATTTTAGTCATTTCATAGTTTTAGTCAAGTCATTGCATTTTTATCAACCTTACTCATTACTTTTAGTCATTATTTTTAGCCAGAATGCAGTTACCAAAATGTATTTTGTATGTAGTCTTCAAACTAAAATAATCATTAATTCTACTCTGTTTAGACCGAATCAATGAATCTTATGAATCAAGGTTTGAATTTGGAAAAACTTGAATAAATCATGAGAATAGAAGTGAAACAGTAGTGATAAAGGAGCAACTTATATGAATATTATTATTATAATTGTATATAATTTTTGAAAAAGGAAGCACAGTATGACAATAGAGATACAAATTAAAGTCATTTTTTCAGATACAGTAGGTTTATTTAACATCTTTTGTTGGTTAACATTAATGACAGATAGGTATTTAACTTGGAATGCTGTCCCTTTAAGACAGAAGGCATGCATGTAATACTGACACAGGTTCAGTTTTCACACACCTGTTCACGTTCACTTAATCCATAACTGACTGTATTTACATGAGATACTCTACACGATTGACATTTGGACTGCCGTGTGTGTATTTGAGCGCTGAGAACTGATTTCGTGCTGTATATGTGACAATGGACCACGAAACCAGTCTTAAGTGTCAATCGAAATTGAGATTAATACATCTGACAATATTTGGCGGGGATACAACTATTTGAAAATCTGGAATCTGAGGGTGCAAAAAAATCTAAATACTGAGAGAATTAGCTGGGTTTCCGATACAATGTTTTTATTTATATTTTTAAGTATCGCATCAGAATCAAGTGATGGAAACGCAAAATTTTAAATAAAACTGCCTTATTGCACAAAAAAGTTTTTACACTCGCTTGAGGTGGTATTTGACTTGTGCGAAAAAGGTTTAATGCAAATAATGAGACATAGAAATGCATTTTGTGAATAAATTCCTAAATAAATGTTGATAAAGCGCATCAAAAAAGTCATGTGACTTTATGCTATGGGACGATAAATCCTGACTAACCAGCAGACGGATCTCATTCCACAGCATCTAAAATGTTGTTATGGTCATTCAGAAATACCAGAGCAAAGTCTGTCATCAAAGTAGTTCAGTATAATTGCCTCCCAGAACTGTTAAACGACTGCCTTAAACAGCAGCATCCACCTCTGAAAGCAACAACCATTCAAACACAAATCATTGTGTTTCGTCTGCTCGTTCTGAGGTGCAAGTAATTTATTATAGACTGTTTCATCGGGCGCACGCGCCTGGACCTAAGTTAACTTCCGGTCTGTGTTGTGTATATCGGTCTGGCTGCGTGCCATCTACAAACGCAATTAAAGCCAAGGTGATGAGTAGACTGAAGTTGGACTCAGGTGGTTGTGCTGCGGGATGTGTTTCCCATACATTTATTTATTTTTGGAGACTCGTCACAATTTTAAAACATCAATTTTCAAAAAGGCTTCTTTAAATAAACATGAGTAACGTAACGTTATGTACTGCACGTTTAGTAATAATAATTCCTAACATTTATATGTTTAAATATCAAAACGAGGCACAGGTGTTTTTATATCGCTGTATCTCTGAAGGAAGACTTGCATGTTATATGCCTGATAAAGCAGCGTGTGAGCGTACCAGCTCTGCTTCGTTCACAGCTGTTACTGGGGAAACCTCTATTTCTCGCGCTTTATGTCTATGCTTTAAAACATCTCCTGCTGGCAAAGAATGAATTTGCATTTTCATTAAGTCCGCCTGATCCACGCAGCAAACATATTTTGTTTGTTATCAAACAATATCTACTCTAGAGGGACTTGGCTGTTGTTATTGATTCTATTTAGAGCCTACCAGAAGTTAAGTTAGGTCCACAAAGCGCGCACGCGCAGTAACGTTTGTTTATGTTGATGCCGTTGAAACCGTCTATACAGGCAAATTATTATAATCATTAGCTTCTCCTACTTTTTTTTATTGATGTATAGTGCCAGTTTATCTAGAAGTGACGATTTTGTTCTCACTGACTTGGATGGAAACTGAATTTTGCGCATAAGTTACATTCGCATTTTGGATGGAAACACGGTTATTGCCTTTGAAGTTGCAATGCATATTACCAATAAAAAATTACGTTTTCAGATATTTACGGAAATTTACAAAATATCTTCATGTTACATGATATTTACTAAATAGACAAAATTTACTACATTTTTGGCATAAAAGAAAAATCTATAATTTTGACCCATACAATGTTTTTTTGGCTATTGCTAAAAATATACCACAGTGACTTAAGACTGGTTTTGTGCTCCAGGGTCACATATGACAATTAAAGTAGTGTAGCGTGAGCGAGAGAGAGCACTTCTATCAGCACGATTCCACCTATCCCACCTTCTGTTAATCGACAACGAATTGTGACTCCTGGGAAAATCTTGATGTCACCTTATCCCTACCCCTTCAGGTGCTGAGGCCATTGTTTCAGATCATTAGTTCACGTTTTTGTAGCATATCCATCCACTGCAGCTGCCATACTGAGACTAGATATGCAAACATCCCTTATCTGATTGCAATCCAATGACAGGGATGCATATTTTGAAAGGACAATAGCCTATAGAATGTATTTTTTAAATGTCCGATATTCCTCAAATAACATTATAGTCCCGTCTTGTCTAGTTAATGAAGTCGCGGCATAAATTGTCATTATTTCGTCATCAGATATTAGTTTTAACTAATCAACGAAATAATGCTTAACAAATATTTTTCATTGTCGTCTTCATTAACGAAATCAACACTGAAACACACAAAACCGCTTAAGAGGTCATGATCTGGCAAGCTCTAATATGATTGGCTGGCTTTACACAATTTTCAGGAGTTAGAGAGGAGATTTTGATTAATCAAGATTTTAAACACTTTTAAGGATATGAAAAATAACTATTTTCTCTTTGAATATATTGTGCAGTCTATTTTTTTCCTGTGATGCAAAGCTGAATTTTCAGCAACTCCACTCATAAGTTTCACATGATCTCTCAGAAATCATTCTAATATGATGATTTTCTGTTCAGGAAACATTTCTGATTATAATCAATGTTGATTTTGTGGCATTAGCGACATCCAAAAGTCTGGTCTGTTTCATGTTTCATGTCTGAATCACATGCTCACGTAAAAGTCTTTCCCATCAAAGCTTTGGTTCTATTCTTGCCCATGAATTTGAAAATCCCTGCTGAATAAGCTTTTTTAAACCATTATTCCCCGAAATGCAGGGAACGTCACCAAGACAACGTTTGTGAAATGCACCCAGACCACAGTCAGGTCAGTACAAGCAGGGACTCAGATCAAATGCTGAAATGTGTTGCATATTGTGCAATTGCTGGAAAGCTGTGTCACAGTGCGAGGCGGCTGGTGACCAGTCTGTGTTAAATGTGGGAAAGTGCCACACAAGCCTCATCAACACTCCTGAAAGAACACTTGTTTGTGCTCTTCGAACGTGAGCCCGAATTGGAAATCATTATCTCCACCACACCGGGTGTGACTCACTCGTCCTGAAAAGTGAAGCTGCGGGCTTTTTGATCACCCCCTGGTGGCTGGCTGCAGTACAGGTCATAAACCGCACAATTTTCATACAAGCGAAAGAGACTTGAGTCAAAATATATAAAACAAATTACACTTTCAATACAATTTTAGCTAATAATTTGATGCTATATAAACGGGGTGTGTCGTTATGGTTTATCGGGTCTGGGGGAGTTTGATACCTCAGCTTTATCTCATGACACTAATGTGCAAACTCTGGCTCCAAACAAATCTCTACTTCGCAGACTCTGGCTCCAAACTAATCTCTACTGTAAAGACTCTGGCTCCAAACGAATCTCTACTTCACAGACTCTGACTCCAAATTAATCTCTACTGTAAAGACTCTGGCTCCAAACGAATCTCTACTTCACAGACTCTGACTCCAAATTAATCTCTACTGTGCAGACTCTGGCCCCAAATGAATCTCTACTTCGCAGACTCTGGCCCCAAACAAATCTCTACTTCACAGACTCTGGCCCCAAACGAATCTCTACTTTGCCGACTCTGGCCCCAAATGAATCTCTACTTCACAGACTCTGGCTCCATCCAAATGAATCTCTACTTCGTAGACTCTGGCCCCAAACGAATCTCTACTTTGCAGACTCTGGCCTCAAATGAATCTCTACTTCGCAGACTCTGGCCCCACGTGAATCTCTACTTTGCAGACTCTGGCTCCAAATGAATCTCTACTTCGCAGACTCTGGCCCCACATGAATCTCTACTTTGCAGACTCTGGCCCCAAATGAATCTCTACTTCGCAGACTCTGGCCCCACATTAATCTCTACTTCGCAGACTCTGGCCCCAAATAAATCTTTACTTCGCAGACTCTGGCTCCAAACGTATCTCTACTTCACAGATTCTGGCCCCAAATGAATCTCTACTTCGCAGACTCTGGCTCCATCCAAATGAATCTCTACTTCGCAGACTCTGACTCCAAACGAATCTCTACTTCGCAGACTCTGGCTCCATCCAAATGAATCTCTACTTCGCAGACTCTGACTCCAAACCAATCTCTACTGCGCAGACTTTGGCCCCAAATTAATCTTTACTTTGCAGACTCTGGCTCCATCCAAATGAATCTCTACTTCGCAGACTCTGACTCCAAACGAATCTCTACTGCGCAGACTCTGGCTCCATCCAAATGAATCTCTACTTCGCAGACTCTGACTCCAAATGAATCTCTACTTCACAGACTCTGGCCCCAAATGAATCTCTACTTTGCAGACTCTGGCTACATCCAAATGAATCTCTACTTCGCAGACTCTGACTCCAAACGAATCTCTACTGCGCAGACTTTGGCCCCAAATTAATCTTTACTTCGCAGACTCTGGCTCCATCCAAATGAATCTCTACTTCGCAGACTCTGACTCCAAACGAATCTCTACTTCGCAGACTCTGGCTCCATCCAAATGAATCTCTACTTCGCAGACTCTGACTCCAAACGAATCTCTACTTCACAGACTCTGGCCCCAAATGAATCTCTACTTTGCAGACTCTGGCTCCATCCAAATGAATCTCTACTTCGCAGACTCTGACTCCAAACGAATCTCTACTGGGCAGACTCTGGCTCCAAATTAATCTCTACTTCGCAGACTCTGGCTCCATCCAAATGAATCTCTATTTGGCAGACTCTGGCCCCAAACGAATCTCTACTTTGCAGACTCTGGCCCCACATGAATCTCTACTTTGCAGACTCTGGTTCCATCCAAATGAATCTCTACTTCGCAGACTCTGACTCCAAACGAATCTCTACTGCGCAGACTGGCCCCAAATTAATCTCTACTTCGCAGAATCTGGCTCCATCCAAATGAATCTCTATTTGGCAGACTCTGGCCCCAAACGAATCTCTACTTTGCAGACTCTGGCCCCACATGAATCTCTACTTTGCAGACTCTGGCCCAACATGAATCTCTACTTTGCAGAATCTGGCCCCAAACAAATCTCTATTTCGCAGACTCTGGCTCGAAATTAATCTCTACTTCACAGACTCTGGCTCCATCCAAATTAATCTCTTCTTCGCATACTCTGACTCCAAACGAATCTCTACTGCGCAGACTCTGGCTCCAAACTAATCTCTACTTCACAGACTCTTGCTCCAAACTAATCTCTACTTCACAGACTCTGGTTCCAAACTAATCTTTACTTCGCAGACTCTGACTCCAAACGAATCTCTACTTCACAGACTCTTGCTCCAAATTAATCTCTACTTCGCAGACTCTGGCTCCAAATGAATCTCTACTTCACAGACTCTGGCTCCAAATGAATCTCTACTTCACAGACTCTGGCCCCAAATGAATCTCTACTTCGCAGACTCTGACTCCAAACGAATCTCTACTGCGCAGACTTTGGCCCCAAATTAATCTTTACTTCGCAGACTCTGGCTCCATCCAAATGAATCTCTACTTCGCAGACTCTAACTCCAAACGAATCTCTACTGCGCAGACTCTGGCTCCATCCAAATGAATCTCTACTTCGCAGACTCTGGCTCCAAACTAATCTCTACTTCACAGACTCTTGCTCCAAACTAATCTCTACTTCACAGACTCTGGCTCCAAACTAATCTCTACTTCGCAGACTCTGACTCCAAACGAATCTCTACTTCACAGACTCTTGCTCCAAATTAATCTCTACTTCGCAGACTCTGGCTCCAAATGAATCTCTACTTCACAGACTCTGGCCCCAAATGAATCTCTACTTCACAGACTCTGACTCCAAACGAATCTCTACTGCGCAGACTTTGGCCCCAAAATAATCTTTACTTCGCAGACTCTGGCTCCATCCAAATGAATCTCTACTTCGCAGACTCTAACTCCAAACGAATCTCTACTGCGCAGACTCTGGCTCCATCCAAATGAATCTCTACTTCGCAGACTCTGACTCCAAACAAATCTCTACTTCACAGACTCTGGCCCCAAATGAATCTCTACTTTGCAGACTCTGGCTCCATCCAAACGAATCTCTACTTCGCAGACTTTGGCCCCAAATGAATCTTTACTTCGCAGACTCTGGCTCCATCCAAATGAATCTCTACTTCGCAGACTCTGACTCCAAACGAATCTCTACTTCGCAGACTCTGGCTCCATCCAAATGAATCTCTACTTCACAGACTCTGACTCCAAACGAATCTATACTGCGCAGACTTTGGCCCCAAATTAATCTTTACTTCGCAGACTCTGGCTCCATCCAAATGAATCTCTACTTCGCAGACTCTGACTCCAAACGAATCTCTACTTCGCAGACTCTGGCTCCATCCAAATGAATCTCTACTTCGCAGACTCTGACTCCAAACAAATCTCTACTTCACAGACTCTGGCCCCAAATGAATCTCTACTTCGCAGACTCTGGCTCCATCCAAATGAATCTCTACTTCGCAGACTCTGACTCCAAACGAATCTCTACTGCGCAGACTCTGGCCCCAAATTAATCTTTACTTCGCAGACTCTGGCTCCATCCAAATGAATCTCTATTTGGCAGACTCTGGCCCCAAACGAATCTCTACTTTGCAGACTCTGGCCCCACATGAAACTCTACTTTGCAGACTCTGGCTCCATCCAAATGAATCTCTATTTCGCAGACTCTGACTCCAAACGAATCTCTACTGCGCAGACTCTGGCCCCAAATTAATCTCTACTTCGCAGACTCTGGCTCCATCCAAATGAATCTCTATTTGGCAGACTCTGGCCCAACATGAATCTCTACTTTGCAGAATCTGGCCCCAAACGAATCTCTATTTCGCAGACTCTGGCTCGAAATTAATCTCTACTTCGCAGACTCTGGCTCCAAACTAATCTCTACTTCACAGACTCTAGCTCCAAACTAATCTCCACTTCACAGACTCTAGCTCCAAACTAATCTCTACTTCGCAGACTCTGACTCCAAACGAATCTCTACTTCACAGACTCTTGCTCCAAATTAATCTCTACTTCGCAGACTCTGGCTCCAAATGAATCTCTACTGCGCAGACTGTGGCCCCAAATGAATCTCTACTGCGCAGACTCTGGCCCCAAATGAATCTCTACTGCGCAGACTCTGGTATTGTATAATATTTTGAGTGTAAAAAAACAGCCAACCAAAATAATTTTGTTGCGGTCTAAATTGATTAGGTAGCTCAGTTTATATTATACAATACCAATAAAACTAAAACTAAAAAGAAAAAACAAAACTGTTAAACAATTAAACTAACCAATTGTAATACTATTTTGCATACTGCTATATTTTAAAAACAACAACATTTTTATATTCATTATTTTATAAAAAGTGCAAAAAAATAGATATTACACTTAATACTACAAATTAAACTTTATTAAACTAAATCAATTTAAATAACCAAATATTATTATATTATTTTGAATATCAATATTAAAACTAAGCCACAAGGTTGCCTCTTCAGGGATGCATTAATGATTGTGTGTTTGAGTATCACATCAAAACCTAAATGTGCAAACAAAAACAGCGAGACTTGTTGAAACAAGCAGCAGCTTGTTAGCAGAGAAGCTGCGCTGTTATAAAAACTGCTGACTTCAAATTAAAATAACAGAAATATGGGAAGCCTCGATTGCTTTTCCTTGTAAGAAAGTGTGCAACTCTTGAAATGGAGAAGCGCTCTGATAAACACAGAGACCTTGGCCAGGGTAGCATCAGTACACCAGGAAATGAGAGCAGGATTGTGGTATTTCCCTCCGCAGCGCCTTGGGCCGCTCTCGGCTGCAAACACAGCGTACGAGAGAGAAACAGCCACAGCCGCGCTGGAATGCTGACTTAAGAGATTCACATTGAACTCTCTCGGAGTAAACACCAATGGCCACATTCTTTACCTGCACATGTCCAAAATTCTGACGTCAAAATCGGTCAATAGCAACAGGATTTAATGACAATAATAGGATGTAAACAGTAGTAAAGCCTTGAGCAGAAAGCATAGATGAAACCATTAAAAATGACAAGAACAAAAACATGATGATACGTTTTGTAATTAAAATATAAAAACACACATAGATAAAGTTCAATTAAATAAACACAAAAGTCTATTTTGCATGTTTTTGCATTTTTTTCCACTAGTCTGAAAAAACATGTTATGAAAAGCCAAATAGCCCAAAACTAACCAATGCATGAAAAAAAGCTTGTGCCTGTAGTGTCTTGCCTTAAACTATAAATAAATAATTAATTAATTTATATAATCTTTACTTTATAAATATAACATTACTAACATTTAAAATTTAAAATGTAATTTGGGAGCCGTGTGAAAGTAATGCATACTGACCGATGAACTCGTGTAAGAAGACGAGGGATGCGATGTAGCAGGCCAGACTGAGGAGTTCGGCTACGATCATCAGCCAGTGCCACGTCTGTATGGTCAGCGCCACCATCAGCAGCTCCGTCAGGATCAGAGACGTGAACGAGATCGCCACGATGTGCACAAACTCCGACTCGAACAGCAGCAGAGCCCCGTACATGATGATGCTACCTGAAGAGACGTCAGATGAGCCAACACACAGAAATCACCACCAGCATCTCTGAAGATGAACAAGAGACCTGCAGCAGGGTGCTGGCATGCCATAACTATTATATTAGACAGTCATATGTGCATGAAGTGTAATGATCATATGTAGGCCTATGGCGCCTATGAGAAAGAAAATTATTATTTTTTTAAATGTACTATTTTATATATTAAAAAAAAGCTCTCACAAAGAGGAACTTCTGGGACTAAATATTTTTAAGATGACATATTAAGATGAGCATTAAAAAAAACTGTCTACACAACTTAACAAGTTCTTTCAAGTTAAATAAATAACTTTTGTCCATTCATTGTTAGCTGCAGATATATAACAGAGGTTAAGATTTGCCTCAAAACAGAGGATTCACTTTATGAGAGCGCAGAAATTCCCTGAGATTGTTATATCTGCCATCTCAGGAAAAGGAAGAACACTTCCATGGATTTAGTTTTCTTTTTTTTTTTTTCTTTTTTTACGCTTCCTGTCCTGAAGTGTTATTGTGACCTTTGAGCTCGAACACAAACACCACTGAGACTGAAAAACGTGACTGATGCATACATGAAATTCCAGCTCTATTTAAAGCACAGATGCAAGCATGCTATAGACTGAGAACTGAAGCCAAAACACAAAAAGAATATTTTTTTGGGTGAAAGCAGATGAGTAATGAGGGATATAGGACGTCTCTTCTGAAAGCAAGCTCTCAAAGGATTGAGGAAATACCCAGCGCAGTCTAATGCAAACACCAGCGGTGCGATGCTGAGGGATTTACACACAAAGACAGCGGGTGGAGGCTGCTAGAGCGCCGCAAACAGCAGTCGTGGAAAAGCTCCTTGTGTTACTGGGCTATTATAGACATAGACACAAATAAACTATTCAGCGCGGGCGAGCAAAAACACGTGCGTGGGTTTGTTTGGATAAAACAACATTCACATTCGCACAATGCCTCTGAATGGATGTTACAATCACAGTTACGCTAGACATAACCGCTCTTCTCAATTTCCACACTACTGCCCACTGAGCGAAGCTTGCTGCAGAGTTTATGCGTCACACCAAAGGGTAACATAACCAGAGAATTTGCTTACCTTGGTAGATACTGATCAAGACCCATAATAAGAAGGTTTTGAATGAAAGAGGCCGTCCCTGAAAAAAAATTTAATTAATATTTAAAATCGTGATTCATTAACTAAATGGTCTTCGGTTCTTAATTTGACACTGACAGGGTCAAAGATACCTTTAGAAGATCTTTGTAAAGTTCAGGATATAACATGGCCACCTCAGACTTGACATCTTTATCCAAAACCAGAGAGAAAACTGGGAACATGGTGTAGATAGTGGAGTATCTGTGAGGCACAGAAAAAAAAGAAAAATTATATATATATATATATATAAAATAGGCTGCATTTATGCAATATCAAAAATACAGTAAAAACAGTAATAATGTAAAATATTACAATTTACAATAACAAATTTAAAATGATGTTATTCCTGAATTCCTGAAAACAGCTGTGCTGCTTGTACAAATATAAATATATATTTTTTCAGGATTCTTTGATGAATAGAAAGTTTCAAATGGCATTCATTGAAAACATCACTTAGCTCTGACATTTAACAGTGAATAAAAGTCAAATGCACCAAAATACATTATTAGACATTTCGCTGGCTTGTACCCACATATATTTGATATGTGGAGAAAGTCAGAGTGATAGATCTAGATTGATATCTGTACTCATGTGAGTGAAGTTGTTTGATGAAGAGTTTCATCATTTTCCCTGAATTAGACCGGACCCAAGCCTGTCTGCTTTAACCCCTTGTTTGCTTCAGACATCACAAAGAGTCTTTTGATGTCCGTCAGATGTTTCTGGAGCTCTTCTTCGAGCTCAGCAGCCGTGACTCTCAATGGAACAAAACCCTCAGCGATCCTCAAATGTCAGAGCTGTCTGAAACACATGGCTGAAATGCCAGAGATTTTAACGAGTGCAAATGAGTCATCAGCTCTTGCACACTCACCCGATAATGAGGAAGCCTTGATAAAGTGGAACAGATGCAAAGTAGAAGACAGAGGAGAACACGGCCTGTAGAAACATCAGCACAAACATCAGACAGCAGGCAACCAAAGCCGTGCTCTACTCAGTGGTAAAACCAATCATCCATTACATGGCAACTCTGCTACTTTGATATGTTTAGTTGTTTATTTATTTATTTATTTGTACACACACAAAAATTTGGGATCAGTTAGATTTTTTTATGTGTTTGGCTGCATTTATTTGACCAAAAATACAGAAAAAAACAGTAATATTGTAAAATAGTATTACCATTTACAATATTTTTGGGGAATTTGTGAAGCTTTTTTTCAGGATTATTTGATGAATAAAGTTTATTTAAAACCGAAATCTTTTCTGTCTTTTTTTTAATCAATTTAACACATCCTTGCTGAATAAAAGCATTAATTACTTTCAAAAAACAAAAAAGAACTGACCCTAAACTTTTTACCAGTAGTGTATATGTTGCAAAATAAAAAAAAATAAAAAAAAATAAACTAAACAAAAACAAGAAAAACATTAATAAATAATAATTACCACTGCACACAAAAATGAAAATATATAAAAAATATATTACAATTAAATGGATATGATATGTAATTATAAATAAACAAATAAACAGATAAATAAATCAGTATTGCCTTAGAATCATGTCTAACAAAACAAAGCATGGAATTATTTACCATGGTACACAAATATTACGGTATTTTGGGTCATATAAAAAATTACAAATACGATGATATAAATAAATATTGCATTTATGGTAAAATTATTATTGTGCATATTACATATAATTTTAATTTTAAAAATAATTAAATAAAATAGCATGGTATTACAGTGGAATACATCCAATAAACTATGCTACTGCGTGCAAAAATCATTTGTTAGTGATGTAATAGTAATAATGTTTGTTTTTTCACAAGCATCAAAACACCTACAGCAAATGAATATACAGATCTTTTCTCAAAAAATTTGCATATTGTGATAAAGTTAATTATTTTCCATAATGTAATGATAAAAATTAAACTTTCATATATTTTAGATTCATTGCAAACCAACTGAAACATTTCAGGTCTTTTATTGTTTTAATATGGATGATTTTGGCATACAGCTCATGAAAACCCAAAATTCCTATCTCAAAAAATTAGCATATTTCATCCGACCAATAAAAGAAAAGTGTTTTTAATACAAAAAAAGTCAACCTTCAAATAATTATGTTCAGTTATGCACTCAATACTTGGTCGGGAATCCTTTTGCAGAAATGACTTCAATGCGGCGTGGCTTGAGGTGTTATGGAGGCCCAGGATGCTTCAATAGGGGCCTTAAGCTCATCCAGAGTGTTGGGTCTTGCGTCTCTCAACTTTCTCTTCACAATATCCCACAGATTCTCTATGGGGTTCAGGTCAGGAGAGTTGGCAGGCCAATTGAGCACAGTAATACCATGGTCAGTAAACCATTTACCAGTGGTTTTGGCACTGTGAGCAGGTGCCAGGTCGTGCTGAAAAACGAAATTTTCATCTCCATAAAGCTTTTCAGCAGATTGAAGCATGAAGTGCTCCAAAATCTCCTGATAACTAGCTGCATTGACCCTGCCCTTGATAAAACACAGTGGACCAACACCAGCAGCTGACATGGCACCCCAGACCATCACTGACTGTGGGTACTTGACACTGGACTTCAGGCATTTTGGCATTTCCTTCTCCCCAGTCTTCCTCCAGACTCTGGCACCTTGATTTCCGAATGACATGCAAAATTTGCTTTCATCTGAAAAAAGTACTTTGGACCACTGAGCAACAGTCCAGTGCTGCTTCTCTGTAGCCCATTTCCTGCACACGCCTGTGCACGGTGGCTCTGGATGTTTCTACTCCAGACTCAGTCCACTGCTTACGCAGGTCCCCCAAGGTCTGGAATCGGTCCTTCTCCACAATCTTCCTCAGGGTCCAGTCACCTCTTCTCGTTGTGCAGCGTTTTTTGCCACACTTTTTCCTTCCCACAGACTTCCCACTGAGGTGCCTTGATACAGCACTCTGGGAACAGCCTATTCGTTCAGAAATTTCTTTCTGTGTCTTACCCTCTCGCTTGAGGGTGTCAATGATGGCCTTCTGGAAAGCAGTCAGGTCGGCAGTCTTACCCATGATTGCGGTTTTGAGTAATGAACCAGGCTGGGAGTTTTTAAAAGCCTCAGGAATCTTTTGCAGGTGTTAAGAGTTAATTAGTTGATTCAGATGATTAGGTTAATAGCTCGTTTAGAGAACCTTTTCATGATATGCTAATTTTTTGAGATAGGAATTTTGGGTTTTCATGAGCTGTATGCCAAAATCATCCGTATTAAAACAATAAAAGACCTGAAATATTTCAGTTGGTGTGCAATGAATCTAAAATATATGAAAGTTTAATTTTTATCATTACATTATGGAAAATAATTCAATTCAATTCAAGTTTATTTGTATAGCGCTTTTTACAATACAAATCGTTACAAAGCAACTTTACAGAAAATTATGTTTCTACAATATTTAGTATTAGCTAGTAGTTTGTGCACGTTTGACAGGATTTTATAAAAAATAAAAAATAATAATTATAATACAAGACGTAGTCAGCTAGACGATGAACTATCAATATTAGTAATTAATAGTTATTAAATGATGCAGTCACACATTTAGCAATAATTGTTAGTTCTGTTTGTTGATTCAAGGTTAGCATCATCTGGGTTCCTCTGAGGGTCAGCATCATCTGAACTGAACTTTTATCACAATATGCAATTTTTTTAGAAGGACCTGTATAATTCAGTGCATCAATATACTAATATGAATGTGTTATATATTGCAGGGTAAATGCAGTACAGTTCTGCCTGAAACATGTCGTTCTGTTTTTTTTTAAAGATGAAGCCCTCATCGCTGCAGTGTGTTTATGTGCAGCTGCTGTGATTGATGAGCTAGCTGTGGATAATCACTGCAGCAGACGCTACCTGCATGGTGCTGATGCAGAGACTCCGGTGGATGACAAACTGGCTGAGCGCAGCGGAGCGCTTGTAGCTGTTTCTACCGTGGACCATGAGGAGTCTGCCCAAGTGCTTAAACTGAGTGATGGAGAAATCTGCAGCCAGAGACGCCTGCTTCCCTTCCTGCACACACAGATAAATACACAAACAGCTCAGAGCACTCACACGCAGCTTCTGGACCACGAGCAACAATGTTTTCTAGATTAAGCCGGCCTATATTAAGCACCTTCAGATCACTGGGAAGTTCAGGAGTGAGTGAGTGAAGCAAAAACAACGGCCCACGTACTGTAACCACGTCAAGTCAATCAATGCTTAAGCTGTGTTAGTCATGAATGACTCAATATCAATTAACCGTCCCATAACGTCTCATTTTGATGAACTGGAAACCTCGCTTGGCACACCACAACTGGGTCAAGCTCTGCCATGTAGTATTTTAGGTACATTTAGACCCATAAAACGTCTGATGTCTAAGATGTGTTACTAAACTGGACTTCAACCTCAGAGTGGGTTTCCTGAAATCAGACCATCCTGAAATAAACAATGTAGAGTCACTGAAGAAAATCTTTGGTCAGTGTAGCTATGTAAATGAAAAACTATTCTATTCCTCTGTCACGCAGGTTTTTGAAGATAGACTTGAATGTGCATGATACAAACCTAAATTTTTATAATTCATCACTGAAATCATTTTGTAACATGATATTGATGTGCCATTTACATGGTAATGTAATCTCTGATTTTAAAATGGGTTTTGAAGGATGAATTTTGAGATTTTAAGCTTTCAGTTGATAAATAAGTTCTGATGATTTCTAAAGTGTGATAGAGAATAAGGCAACGAAGAAGTCTTTTTTTTTTAAACAAAGGTCAAAACTCCTGTTATAATGTAGATTTTTGAGGGTGCACTCTTGTCATAAATTGATCTATTACTTTTCCTACATAATATTTAACAAAAAACATTGGTAAAATACATATTTGGGAGTCTTAGACCTTTCCAACGATATATAGTTTGTCAAGATTAGATTTGATTGTAATATAGTGAAGTAAACTTAGGCGTCCCGTATTCGGGACAGGGTGACAGTCAAGGGTTAAATAACATGTAATATAAAATATTTTATTAAAAAATTATAAAAAGTAGAAATAAAAAAAATAATATCCCTACTATTTATGTAAAATAGAATTAGATCAAATAAAACAAAATAAAATAAAAATGTAAACAAATAATAATAATAATAATAAAAACTGTTGATAAAATAGTTAAACACTTTAATATTTCTGCTGTTAAGATGGACGGTTCTGGTCTTGATTAATCAAAATATCTAGGAACTATTATCTATAATAATTAAAGAATTAACATTAAAAATAAAATAAAATAAAATACAGCTAGGTTAATGAAAAACTATCCCTAGCTGAAATATTTATATAAAACAGAACAACATCTAGATAAAATAAAATAAATAATAAAAAAATGTCAGATAAATTAGTGGAATACATTAATATTAAATAAATAATTAGTTGAACACATGCATATTTCTGATATTGAGATGGACGGTTCATCTGCCTTACTGCTTAAATGAAATATAACAAATTTAAATAATGATTATCAATTTAAGTTGTTTCGGAGGCTGAGAAAGTTATTACTGCTTGAAGAAAGATTATAAAAACAAACAAAACTGCATTATTTAAAATAACATTAATAAGTTTCAGGAAATAACCAGAGTGAATGTTGATTTTAGCTCAGTTGTGGGAAGTTGTGGTGTGTAAGTGTGTGAAGTGATTTTACATGAGAACATCGCTGAGCTTTCAGTGTCATGTAATGTAAGAAATGTGGGAATCTGTGTGTTTGACGCAGCGAGCGCAGATGGACGGAAGCCTCCGGAAGCAGGCGACGGTGTGTTTGACAGGACTGCTGCTCTTGCAAGTGGTAGCTCTTACTTTGCCCTCCACTCCCACGCCACAGTCTGCTTCCTGGATCATGCTGACATCATTTCCTCCATCCCCTGAGAAAGAGGAAACAGCGAGTTTTGAGCCAGAGAAATCTGGTGCCGTGACCCAGATCGAGACCTTATGAAAAGGCACTGTCGTATTAGTATTAATGATTTACTATTAAAGTTTTAGTTAATAAAAGACTTGGATAAATCACACCAGTCCTCAGGTCCTTACACTGGCTTCCAGTTACATTTAGGATTGATTTTAAAGTACTTTTACTTGTCTATAAATCACTCAATGACCTAGGACCGAAATATATTGCAGATATGCTCACTGAATATAAACCTAACAGAGAACTCAGATCACTAGGATCAAGTCAGTTAGAAATACCAAGGGTTCACACAAAACAAGGGGAGTCTGTCCGCCTTTAGTTACTATGCCGCCCGCAGTTGGAATCAGCTTCCAGAAGAGATCAGATGTGCTAAAACACTAGTCACATTTAAATCTAGACTTAAAACGCATCTTTTTAGCTGTGCATTTATTGAATGAGCACTGTGCAATGTCCGAACTGATTGCACTATATTTTCACTGTGCTTTTTAAATGTAAAATCATTTTCTAACTGTTTTAAATTCATTTTAAATAATTAAATTTTTTAATAATTTTAAAAAGTTTTAAAATTGCTTGTTTTATTCTTGTTTTTATTATTCTTAATTCTAATTTTATTTACTTTTATGTAAAGCACTTTGAATTACCATTGTGTACGAAATGTGCCATATAAATAAACTTGCCTTGCCTAATATTTTTAATTTAATTAAAATTAAAATGTATTTTTATGTTTTAATTTCAGTAAAAGTTTTGGTAATTTTGCTTTTTAAATATGTCTATATAGTACGCATTCATTTTTTATTGATTAGTTTATATTTTTTTATGTTTTGTAACAAAAATGAGAAATGTTGCTTTGGCCACCAGCTAATATGATATAAGTTTAATTTTCTATATATATATTCAAATAATTAAACTTATGTCATATTAGCTGGTTACCAAAGCAACAATTTTTGTTACAAATTTTGTTACAAAACATAAAAAAAAATAATCAATAAAAATTAAAGCGTTTTTAATTACCAAAACTTTTACCAAAACTATATGTATATGTATATCTCAGTTAAATATATACAATACAATATACAATACCATTTAATTTGTAAAGCACATTTAAAACAAACAAGGTTAGCCAAAGTGCTGGACACTGACATAATTTATTTTAAAATTATAAACACGACATGACTACAAAACACAAGTTAAACAAGTGACAAACTAGAAGATTAAAATGCAGAATATAAACTCTCAGGCTGGTTTAAAAGCCAATGAATATAAGTGAGTTTTGAGTCGTGATTTAAAAATGTTAAGGCTAGGAGATGACACGCAGAGGCAGATCATTCCACAACCTAGGGGCCACGATTGAAAATGCTCCATCTCCCCTATTTTGAAGTCGTGTTTCAGGGACAGATAAGAATAATTGGTCAGCAGACCTTAATGACCTCAGAGTATGCGTCTTCAGTAGATCATCTATGTAAACTGGGGCTTGACCATGAAGAGATTTAAAATCAAACAATACTATCTTAAACTTTATTTTAAAACAAACTGGTAGCCAATGAAGAGAGGCAATAACAGGCATAATGTGCTCTCGTTTACGAGTTCCTGTAAGGAGTCGAGCGGCAGCTTTCTGAACCATTTGCAATCTTAAGAGAGAGGCCTGTTTAACTCCTATATATAAAGCATTACAATAATCCAGACGAGTGGTGAGAAAAGCATGTATAACCCTCTCAAAGTCTTTAAAAGATATAGTATATATAGTATTAGTATAGTTTATTTTATAAGTTTTTTTTATGGTTTTAGTTAATGATAATAAAGCTGTGATAATTTAAAATGTATACATTGATAACCATAGTGTTATTAGCTGATATTAATGCTTAGTTTTTGTCAAGAATGACTAATTGAATTTTAAGCAATTCATATTCTAAATTATAGTTTTAAATGTCTATATCTATACAACCCTTTTATATTTATTAATACAGATAAATAATAATAATAATAAATTAAAGTAATGAGTGAATAAAATGTGTTGATCCATGCTCATAAATAAAAATACTTACTAAAATAAAAGATAACAACAAAAAAGACTGCAGTTATTAAGTGGGTAACATTTCACAATAAGGTCCTATTAGTTAACATTAGTTAATTCACTAACTAACTAACTAACATTAACTAACTAAAATAAATGATAAACATAAATCAAAATACAACTGCTCATTGTTAGTTTGTGTTAGCTTAGGTCCATTAAATAATATTAACAGATATAACTTTGTTTTCTTTTTTAATGATTTTAATTATTTATTTTATTATTGAAATTATTGAAAAATGCTGAATAATTATTATTAACCAATGTAGTTAACTAATGTTAAAAAGTGAAACCTTGTTGTTTCCATTAAGTCATTTAGTGCCACAGGAAGTGCAGAGGGCCGGGAGGAAGTTGTGTGCTCACCCACGGCGCAGGTGAGTTTCCCGGTGCGTTCCTGCAGCAGACGGACGATCTGAGCTTTCTGTGTGGGAGCGCAGCGGCAGCATACGACAGCCGGAGACTGACACGCCAACTCCATAAACTCATACTCATAAAACTTCAGACAGACCTGCAACATCAGCAACAACAGGACTGAGAACAGACAGATACTGAAGGAGAAAACCTCCATAAATAAAACCTTAAAACATACTATTGCTCAAACTGGTCATTTACTGAAAAGGCAAACATCATAAGACATGTAAAAAAAAATAATGTATATATGTATGTGTGTGTGTATGTGTGTGTATGTATGTGTGTGTGTATGTATGTGTGTGTGCGGGTGCTTGTGTGTGTGTGTGTGTCTGTGTGTGTGTGTGTGTATATATATATATATATATATATATATATATATATATATATATATATATATATATATATATATATATAGACACACACATGCAGGCCATTTCACACACGTCACATTTGACGAATTGACACGAATCAAATCTTAACCTGATTATAACAATCATATTTTATCTAATTACTAATATCTACAGATTTATCAGTGCTCTTGATTGAGGTTCATATAAAAATGGTTATAATTTTTCTGAAAATAATAATAATAATAAAATTGGGGTGGTTGCTACGGAATTGCGAAGGTATTCAAGGTATTCATATGCTAATATACTTTTACACTGAAAAGTTTGGGATCAGTATGTTTTTTTTAATGAAAGAAATTAATATTTTTATTCAGCCATGATGCATTAAATTGATCAAAAGTGAGAGTAAAGACTTTAAAATGTCACAAAACATTTCTATTTCAAATAAATGCTGTTCTTTTGAATTTTCTATTCATCAAAGAATCTTGAAAAAATTAATTAGCAGCATAACTGTTTTATCCAAATGGATACTTGAGCAAATCAGCATACCAGAATGATTTCTGAAGGATCATGTGACACTGAAGACCGGAGCAATGATGCTGAAAATTCAGCTGCGCATCACAGGAATAAATCACGTTTCCAAAAAATCGTCCCCAGATTTTTATATTTTATCATTCGGTAGATAAGTCTGATCACAAGTTGCGTGATTTGATGTTTTATTGATGTCTGTTACACAAACAATGCGGCTCGAGTCTGTAAAAGTGTTAGGGGTTTGTTTGTTTTTTTGAATCGAATGCGTACATGCAGGCTCACATTACCTCCAGAGAGTCTCCTGATATCACCAGCGCACAGTCGTGTTTCCTCCTGAAGGCGTTGAGCTCAAGGTGGGCTTCGCTTCGAGTGGTTACCTGCAACCCATTGGAGTGCTCAGTGTCAGGACTGTTTTTTCACACACAAACACATGAGCAGTCACTTGGATAATAATCTCAGAGACACCAGCGGTGAACCGCAGCAAGATCCCCAGGCTGAGATATTAACTTCAGCTGTCAGTTGCGTGGCCGATTCAACTAGCGATCAGCTCAACCGTCTAAACTGTGAGGTTTACTTTGCCTGCTGCCAGCAAGTTTCACACAGGAAGTTCACTATAACTAACTGTTGTTTTTGTATTTACAGATGGCTTTGGGCCGATTTTGCTCAAGACGTTAGATTCAAAGGTTTAAGGAGTAAACAAACCCTTATGTTGTATTCAAACCTATATGACTAACTTTCCGCTGTCAACCACTAAAGGAGATGTTAGTAAGAATGTTCACGCTGCTCTTTTCCATACGATAAACGCCATACACATTTGGGAAGACAAAGAGGTGAGTAAATGATTTTCAGAAGAACTATTCCTTTATCATTTTCTCAAAACATGAACCAAAACCAATTTTGGACACATAAATGTTTCTTAAGCAGCATATATCAGCATATCAGAAGGATTTCTGAAGTACCACGTGACACTGAAGACTGAAGTAAAGGCTGCTGAAAATTCAGCCTTGCATCATTTCAAAGATTAAAAGTAATTATTGTGTTAGATGGGAAAAGTATTGAATAGACATTACAAAAACTAGCTTTAGAAAGAAATATTTTGATTCAACATTGTATAAATAATGACAATAATTGGGTATTAATGTATTTTTTTTTAAATTAAAATTAAAATAGGAAATTCTTTAAAAAAATAATGAAATGACACTAAGTATGAAACCAAAATCGCCTGTCTTAATGATCCAGTTTGAATGAACCAGTTGAATGAATGACTCAATGACTCTTCATTGAGTCATTCATTCAACTGGTTCATTCAAACAGCTGATCCATTCAAGAATTAAATAAGTTACTGTCTTTATGAAGGGCTCACTGAATCATTGACTCACTGGATATATTCAAACAGCTGATTCATTCAGAAAAAACCGCAAGGGAATCTCTTTATGAATGGATAACTGAATCATTGACTCACTAGATTCGTTCAAATGGCTGATTCTTTCAAGAACGAAGTAAGTGACTGTCTTTACAAATGGGACATTGAATCACTGACTCACAAGATTCATTCAAACGGCTGATTCATTCAGTAAAGAAACAAGGGAATCTCTTTATGAATGGATAACTGAATCATTGACTCACTAGATTCATTCAAATGGCTGATTCTTTCAAGAACGAAGTAAGTGACTGTCTTTACAAATGGGACATTGAATCACTGACTCACAAGATTCATTCAAACGTCTGATTCATTCAGTAAAGAAACAAGTGACTCTCTTTATGAATGGGTAACTGAATCACTGACTTACTCTATTAATTCAAATATCTGATTCATTCAGAAATGAAGCAAATGACTGTCTTTATGAATGGGTCATTGAATCATTAACACACTTGATTTGTTCAAATGGCTGATTCATTCAAAAACGAAGTAAATGACTGTCTTTACAAATGGGACATTGAATCATTGACTCACAAGATTCGTTCAAACGGCTGATTCATTCAGTAAAGAAACAAGTGAATCTCTTTATGAATGGGTAACTGAATCACTGACTTACTCTATTAATTCAAACATCTGATTCATTCAGAAATGAAGCAAATGACTGTCTTTATGAATGGGTCATTGAATCATTAACACACTTGATTTGTTCAAATGGCTGATTCATTCAAAAACAAACAAGGGACTGTTATTATAAATGGTTCATTGAATCACTGACTCAGTTGATTCATTCAAACGGCTGATTCATTTAGTAACGGAACACAACTGTGTGTTGCCCAAAGAGTTCAGCTGTGTCATTGTTAGAAATATTTTTGTTCAAGAAACTCAGCAAAAAAAGACAATATTCCAAAACCTATTTTGGACACATAAAACCATCCAAAACTCCTCGACAACAGAGAGGATGTTTTCTAATCGGTGGAGATTCGCACCAGAGCATTTCATCTGTCACTTTCAAATACACCAGACCTCAATCTGGATGCAATTTGTATCCAGGAGGACGTTAATCCAAATGCTTGTTTTCATGTTGTGCCAGCCATTGTCTTCTGTTTCCAGGAACCGCTGCTGCAAAGAAGATTCAGCCTTCCTCAGAGCGGCCTATCTTTCTGTGGCAGCACGCCACATGGGAACTCCACAAGAGCTCATAGAGTCACATTTCACAGAGAAAGGGCACAGGGAGGATTCAGGAAGCTACTTTCCCTGTTCGGTTGCTAAACTCAATCAAGCTTTGGAATCCATTTGTGTTAGAGACATTTGGGTGTGAGACGAGATTTATTGAGCTTGTACACTACTGTTCAAAAGTTGTCGTTTATAGTTGTATTTAGCAACGACGCATTAAACTGATTCAAATTTACTGTAAAGACATTTATGTCACTATTTATTTTTCAAATAATTGCTGTTCTTTTGAACTATCTTGTGATACTAAAGACTGGAGTAATGATGCAGAAAATTAAGATTTGAACACAGGAATAAACTGCATTTTAAAATATATTTAAACAGAAATCGGTTATTTTAAATTGCAATAATATTTCACATTATTACACTTTTTACTGTATTTGTTGATCAAATAAATGCATTCTCATTCTAAAACATTATAAATCCTACTCACCTCAAACCTTTGAACAGTAGTGTATATTTACGACCGAAAATGTCTGATAATTTTGGTCAAGGAGGTCTATAATACTGGTTAGCATTCCCATTCATTTCAATGGCCACTTCTCAACTGCTATCATTGCACACCCCAAACCCTTTAAAAGAGGCCATCCAAAAAATACAAGTATTTTCACATTAAGCGGCTTGAGAAAGAATAGGGCACCGTTAAAATATCTACAACAACATAATGAAAGATTTGCAACCCGAAAGTAAGCGTTGCTCATTTTTTCCACCACAGATCCTAGAGTTTGTTTAAGGATCTAGAGCCTGTTTCTACTGGTCAGGGAGAAACTGGGATAGATTTTTCTGGTGCAAGATAAACCTTTTTCTTAACCTCAGGGGGAAATAAATCATTACAGAAGAATAAGATATGACCTGTTTATAAATAATGGTTGGAATATGTAGTCTAGAGAGGACTTACAGGCCTGAACACGTGGATGTCCTGATTGCGGGTCACTAGATGGGCGTTTTTGGCTGTGCAGGTTGCAGTCTCTAATTTGTCTCCGGTCAGCATCCAAACCTGGACAAAGAACAGCTTTAGTTAAATCAGGCTTGACATTGATGTACCTAAGCACTCGTGTTAGCACGTCAACAAACAGCTCATTTTAGAAGCGTACAGTGAAATCCTAAAAAAAAGAAATCCAGAAAAAGTACCATATTTACCCCTAAAGGATACACCTTAAAGGTACATATGAGTACCTTTTGAATGGGTACCGCCCCAGATGTGTGTTTTTTAAACATTTCAGTGTTGCAAATCAATCATGACATTATAAAGCATCGATAAATCCCATCTTTTCATTTTTAATTAGAGTTTTGTCCTGACCAGCTTTAACTGGCAAAAGCGTTGCATGTCGAGGCATTTTGTTAACGCTACTATTTTTGGCGCATTGTTGCCGGGGAGCTCCGCCCACAGTGAGATCTCATTGTCTGTGCATGTTTGTGCGTGCCGACACTGACTTTGATGCCAGCGTTGCGCAGTATCTCCAGCGTGGGTCTGACATCGGCCTGAAGCTGGTCCTCGACTCCAGTAAGACACAAGAGCTCCATCTCCATCTCCAGACTCTCGATCACTGTGGCCACCTTCAGCGAACGATCGTGAACGCTCAACTTGGCCTGGACGTAGCGAGCCTGCGAGCACATGTGAATGACGTTAGACACAACATAATTAACATGCATTTTTTTTCTTTATTTTACCTGGCGTAACAGACAGTGCATTATAAGTGGAGGTAAAGATGCAGGGATTTCTTATTTACTATGTTTGCTATTACTTCATACAAAATACAGAATAGGAATAATACTATATAAAATAAAGAATTTCTTCTGGATTTGAACATTTCTCATATATTTTGGCATTTTGGCCAGTACGTTGCACACAGACAACCATTTCCAAGCAAATAAATAAGTACTCTCAATAAATTAAAGAAATAATCAGATTATTATTTTTTTATGTGACTATTTTTCAAAGTTTTTATGTGCAGGAAATATAATGCATATGCATGCAGTTAAAACAAAATTTTGTGGGGGAAACTATTAAAAGACTATGTTTCAAAGCAAAATTAGGTAAATGTTTATTGCATTAATGCCATTACTTCTAGTTTTAAGCGAGGGGCTCTAATGCTATTTCATGCATTCTGACTTATTTACACTGTTAAAGCATTGGATTCCCAAACTAAACATGGTCAAAGAATAAAACAATTTGGATGTATGACAGAATAATTCTGTGCCAAATACACTCCTTCAAGATTTGCATGAGTTTCGGATTGTCTTTTTTTTTTTTTATGCTTGAAAAACAACGACAACGATTTTCATAAGAATCACATAAGTCTAAAAAAAAGTTTTTTTTATTGACAACATTTATTGGTTTAATATTATTATTAATATTTACAAACAAGAAGACGGAGAGTAACTTGTATTTATTTCAAGCTTGGGGTCATTAGGCCCTTCTAATCAGTAAAACCCTCCCTGTTTTATACTCATTTCCATTTTACAAACATCTATGGATCTAACAGATGCAATGACACATTGTTCATTACATTTGTTCATGCTTTTCCCATCTGTTATATCTATTTATCCCAATATTATTCCTGAAATAAACATATCAGACATGAGAAAGTTCAGAAGATCATGGTCAGTCAGATGAGAAAGTTCAGAACTCTCATTCTCCATCTGGTTTCGAAGCACACACCCTTGCACTGACCCCTTAAACTGACGTGCCAGTCTGTTGAGTGAAGCCAGAGCGCAGTTTGGGGGGCACGGCCCACAATAGCAGTGAGATAAAGAGCAAACAATGAGTGCGCGAGTCACACAGGAACACACTCTCACTTGGTGACTCACACACTCGGTGAGTCACCGCCGCCCACCCGCTCACACACAATTACACACTTCAGCTCGGAGAGTGCAGACGTGGGCCGGGGAGAAGAAACAACTCTTTCTCTGTGGGTGTGGGCGGGGTAACTTTCACTTTGGGGGTGTTCCATGTGGAAAACATGTTACATTTCTTTTTGACAATTACTGTTGACGATGGATGGTTGCTGGGAAACTGCTTAATCTGACTAAATATAGATTAGCACCTGGATATTGTAGTTATAAACATCCAAAGGTCACCGTCTATACCAGCGGTTCTCAGGACCCATGTTCTACACTGAACAAACTGTACAAAACATGGTCTGCATAGGACAAAAAATGTCTTGTTGCATGGTGTTATTTCCATTTAGCATTGCTTTTCATGCTGTTTGTGACTTTTCCCATGCTATGGAAGTCAATGGCTACCGTCAACTGTTTGGCTACCAACATTCTTCAAAATATTGCAAAATAAATGATGCCGGAATTTTCATTTTTTGGTGAACTATGCCTTTAAGAACCACTGGTCTATGTCTTAAAAAGAATACCCCTCATCGACTCACTGATGCTAAAACAAATAATGCTGTTGATTTATTGTTTTTAATTACACAAAGTGATCAAAATGACTGCAATGAACCATGCACCCTGTCTTTATCAAAGAAAGTCAAACTTTAATGTAAATAATTTAATATTACATTTTTAATTGACAGATGGTTTTACAAAGGTGAATTATTCTGCTGATGTGAGCTTGAGTTATTTGTCTTTTGGAAGTCAAAAAGCTGAAGTGGAATATTTTTTTTTAAATAATAATACAAATAATACAAATAATATATTTTTATTTTTGTAAGAATTATATGATTTTCATTTTATAATATACATTAATGTATATTATACATTATTTTATATAATATATATATATATATATTTATATATATATTTTTTTATAAATATTATATTTTATAATATTTATTTTATTTTACATAAATATTTTAATTGTATTTGTAATTAATTAATTAATTATATATATATATATATATATATATACACACACACACACACACACACACACACATTGATTTCAATTTCAAATAAATGCTCTCCATTCAACTCTCTATTCATCAAATAATCTTGAAAAAAAATATATATATATTTGATGGTTTCCACAAAAACATGAAGCAGCACAACTATTTTCAACAATGATAATAACATGCAATGTCTCTTTGAGCAGCAAATCATATTTTAATGATTTCTGAAGATCATGTGACACTGAAGACTGGAGGAATGAGGCAAAAAATCCAACTTTACATCACAGGAATAAATTGCATAATAAAATATATTTTAAATAGAAAACACACATTATAAATTCCAATAATATTTATTTTTATTATTATCATTCATGCAGCCATGTTGAGCATAAGAGACTTCTTTCAAAAACATTAAAAAGTCTTACCGACTCCAAACATTTGAATGATAGCATACAATTATATAACTATCCACAATAACCATAGCATGATGTATTTACCACATCATTTTCTTTCCATGTTTTTTCTGCACCAAGACCTTAAATTCCCGATATTAATACACAAATCTATCAGCAATTATTCACCACAGTATTTTGTTCCACAGCAAACTTTTGCAATTGGAAACTCACCTCAAAATCTTGGTATTGTTCTTCCGTTAGGGACTTTTTGGCCACCACCAGCACCCTCAAACCTTCCCTGGCCATATTCCCACACTGATAAAGCAGGCAGAAAACATAAGCTTAAGCGTGACGTCAATTTGAAATCATTTCATATCTGCTGATGTTTAAAACCGTGAGGGTACCTCTTCCTCGAGCCAGTCGTTGTACTGAACAATAGCAGCCATCACCACATCAGCACCCTTCAGATAAAACGTGATCTCTCCTGTGGATTCATCCTAACAGACACCAGCAGAACATGTTTGCTTATTAAAGAGTTTATTATTGATGTACAGACACTGACACGGTCAATGATACTCAGTGTATCGAGTTCACAAGTAAGCGGGACAGTCCGTGCTGGTTTTTTCCAAGCATTATGGGAGATTAATTTAGGCTCTCCTTGATCCTCCTTGAAGGTGTTTTAAAAGGATTCTGCAGAGGAAACCAGGTTCAGTTGCTGGTTTCCTCAAACACAGATACAGGCTTCGGTCCAGGCCGACAACAATAGCTGAGAGCTCGTACGGGAAGTTAGTCATCGAGCCCAGGGCAGGGTCACAACTTTCTCAGATAACAGGCAGTCTAGTCATATCATTTTTGGGCTGATCTTCAATTATTGCATTGGTTAAAAGGCCAAACGAGATGTTCACATTCTCACATTTCCAGTGCAAAACTCAAAATATTAGGTTGTTTGGAGGGTTGGTTGCCAAGGTGGGTGGACCCAGTTTATTGAGTTCCATATGTGTGTGTGTGTGTGTGTGTGTGTGTGTGTGTGTATTTGGGTGTGTATATATGGTGACTGGACACAATTTCTTATGCTTGTAACTTTTTTTTAACAAGGCTTAATTTGTTATCATTGGTTAATGCATTGTGCATCATGAGATAACAATGAATAACTAATAACTGATTTATGTAAGATACCTTAAAAATATAAATATTTTTGACATAATTTGATCATAATACATGAACAAATCTGAATTAACTTGAATTGTTAAAAATGCTTTAGCAGAAATGAATATGAACCGAGATGAATAAATGCTATAAAAGTATTTTTCATTGTTAGTTCATAATCATGCATCACCGGATGCATATTCAAATGTTAACAAATTTACTGTAAAAGTGTGACCTTTACATTTATACACCATTATTAATCTATATTCGTCCTTTTGTCTGAAAATCTTTTTTTTTAAATACAAATGCATAGTTTCTCAAGTAATATGAGGTCAACCTTCAAGTCATTATACCAAAATGAGAAAAAAGGTCAACCATACTGTAAAACTGATTTTTTTTTAAAGTAAATATAACAAAGAATATACGATTATGTTTTCCAAGAAAAACCTAATTCAGTCTTACTTTCTACAAAATTTCAGATTTAGCTTGTTAATTGCCATTTCTTTGTAAGTTTTTGTGCAATTTACAAGCAATTAAGGTGAAAATTCAATAACACTTTAGTATAGGGTCCAATTCACACTAATAACTACTTGCTTATTAGCATGTCTTTTATTAACATATTGGTTGTTTATTAGTGCTTATAAAGTACATATAATGCATGACATCCATAATCCTACCCAATACCCTAAACTTAACAACTACCTTATAAACTATTAATAAGCAGCAAATAAGGAGTTAATTGAGGCAAAAGTCATAGTTAATAGTTAGTTAATAGCGAGAATTGGACCCTAAAATAAAGTGTGACCGAAAATGCTTCTATTTCCTCTTCTTCTAATTTAATGCACACTTTTTTGTATGTCATCCTTCTAGAAGTCAGACAGGTCATTTTTGAAAGGACACTTGTGTTTCTGTGTCGAGATGATCCAAATCCCCTGGATGCAATGCTTACCCGCACTATGATACCCATGCGCTTGCTCTCGTAGGTAAAGGGGAAAATCTGCAGGATGGTGAAGTTCAGTATTTGTCCACTCGGTGTCCTCAGCTGCATTGAAGACTGGTCTCTCCCGACCAGCGTCAGACCCACACTCTCCGTCCACTGAACCAGAGACACCTAGTGCATAACAGAGACAGATCACAATACATATAAAACCATTCTGCATTTGAGTTTCAGAGACAAACAGGAAGCAAGCTGCAGTCTCTATCTTTCAGACGTCTTGTCATCACTCTAAGCAAACTACTTAAACTTGTCACATGCAGTTTACTTAAAAAAACAAACTCAAAACCAAACATAGAACCAATATTTTTAAATAATGTGTTGAGCTGAAAATGCAACTATGCAATGGGCCACCAATTATAAGTGTGTTTTCTTCTGGGAACGTGAAGATAAAGGCAATCCAGATGCCATCCATTAGTGTGATGCTGAAGGGGGGTATTTCTGGGAGGTAGAAGTTATTGCCCAATAACTTCCAGACCAAGGGTTACAGAGAGAGATCAAAAAACTGATTTCTCATGCCCTCCCTGACTAGCTGCTAATAATATATCTCACAGCATCCAGATGGGCGGACTGCTGCCCAAAAAAAAAAACAACAAATAAGGCTTATCAAAGCTATATACAGAAAAAGTGATGCTACTTTAAAGCATTTCAAGAAAATCTTTTCCAATCTATTTTTTTGTGTGTGTGCACAAATCTATTAATTAAAAAATATTTTTAATCATTAAATATATTTATTAATTCTGAAACATTTTATTAAATATTGAATTAAATAATAAAGCTGTACAAATACTTTTTGTACATAATTTTTTTGTACATTTTTTGTACATAATTTTGTATATAATTTGTGAATAAAAATTTAGGTATATTTTATAATCCAAAATTATAGAATAGAATTATATTATATATATGAAATATATGTCTCTTGTTTCTTTCATATTTAAAAAAAATATTACAAATATTTTTTATGCATTTATTAAGTCATGTATTTTTCAATAATTAAATAATGAAATGACAGTACAAAATATTTCTATTTTATTCTTATATTATGAATGTTTTCGATTTCTAAATTAAAATGATTATTTTTAAGTAGAAAAATAAGTCTTAATATTTCCCCAAAATGATAACACACACACACAGACACACACACTTCTGTTTTTTACTTTACCTTCTGAGAAATATTTATTTATAATTGAAAAATATTACTTTATTTTTTTATATTTATTTATTATAAATTATTGAATAATTAAATAATATATGTAAAAATGATTTGTACCTTTTTTTAAATATTACAAATGTTTCCAATTTCTGAATTAAAATAAATGTACTATATATAATTGTCTATGACAATGTCTTCAGATAACTTTATCTTTTTAAATCAAATAAATCAAATAAATTCATGCATTTTGCATAGCTTTTATCCAAAGCGACTTAGACTGCATTCAAGCTAACTTTTTTTTTTAAATCAGTTTAGTTATAGGTTAATTTTGAGGTTGAGTTTTGAAACATCAATAGAAATATTACTTTAATAAAAAACCTGGCGTTTATATATATATAACAGATTTCCTTTAATATCATATTAAAAAGCATGGCTAGAGAAGCAACAATTGTCTCTAAATCAGTGCCAGATCAGTGTGTCATGTCTTTCCGACAAATGTCAGGCTTCAGCTACAGAAGATGTCTATGCATTTAGTCAGCGTCTCGGTGAACGCACATACAGTCAGTGTGGTGGCATGCAGTGGTTAAAACCAAACCAGTAATGATGCGTTTGGTGCCTACGTAACCACAGCATGGGTCGACTGATCACTGCATGCGTCACTCGCTCCTGGCCCGACTGATCTGGTTTTGGTGCCCAGAAATGATCGAATATGAGACGGCACATCTGCAGAAGTGATCGGCTGCAGAAGAGAACATGCCAAACACTCGACTCAACATTCGGGAAAACTCTAATACCTGGGCAGGGGGTGATGAAATGAGCGGCGACTCACAAATTATTCATTTAAAGTGAGTCACACAGCACAATTATTCTTTAAATCAGAGAACCAAATGGAGGATATAGACCTAAGTCAGAGTTGATGACATGATTAGTTTAAAAAATATAAAAAAGGCTGTTCAAATCCATTTAATTCAGAAATTTACTTAATGTTTTTGCAAATACACGTCTGTGTAAATCACTGGAAAAAACATTGCGTAAATTGTCAAGTACATTAAAACGTTTTATTGCGAATTATTATTTTTTTCTTTAAAAAATTGCTCTATTCATGCTTAACATATGAAATTTATTTTACTCATTATTCAAATGTTCAATCATGTATGTTACTTAAATGCTTGTGTTTTATTAATTAAGTGTTTCAATTATTCCTATGTTCATGTATTTATGTAAATTATCATGTTTTATAAATGCTATTTATGTATTTTTAAAATAGATTTAAATATATTTATTTTGACATCTGTGTAAATCACAGGGAGAAAAAAACATGTAAATGGTCACTGACAAAAAAAAAAAAAAGTATCTTCTTAAAATAAATTTGTCTTCTCATGTTTTATAAATGTTCACTCTTTTAATTATCCAAATATTCACGAGTTAATGCTATTTAAATAAGTATTAAGTATTGAAATGATTTGTGTTAATGTATTTGTTATTTAAATGCTCAGGATTTACCTATGTATTTTTTATGTACCAATACAGTAATTTACATAAGAATGATTTTACAAACTGACGTGCTTGTAAATCATCAGAAAAACACGTCACATAAATAAGAATGCTTTTTCAACTATTTACCCAACACAGACCCTTTTTTTTTTTTTAAAGAAATCTGTTCTGCTCGTGTTTTACCTTTTTCAATAGTTCAAATGCTTACATGTGGTTTTTAAAAACTCATGTTTTATGAATGCTTTTTAAAAAAAAATTGTATCCATTTTTAAATATTTGAATTGCATTAAAATGACCAAAAGACAGTAAAGACATTAATAGCATTACAAAATATTCTATTTCAAATAAACACAGTATTTTTTTCGGAATTCTTTGAAGAATAGAAGGTTTCTTGATACAATTTACAATTTAAATTTAAATATATTTGTTTAAAATATGTATTTGATCTGACACTAGCATTTTATATATATATAAACACACACACACAAAACACACACTATATTAGACTGAGTGGCCAGTATCAGCAGGTATAAGACTGTGGTACCTCGTCTGGACTGGAGGCCTGGTAAACCCTGCAGGCGTCTTCATAGTGCTGTTCAGCTTCTGCCTGATCCGTCACACCGTTGGATTCGTATGCCGGGGTCACATTGTGCACCAGTGCGATGGCCTTCACCGCCTCGTGCACTCGACTGCTGATGGTCTTCCTCACTTTGGTGGCAGCCGGTGCACGAGAGGCCTGCAGGTCATGAGGAGCCTGTGGAGATCAGATTTAACATGATTTCTGAAGCATCATGTGACACTGAAGACTGGAGCAATGATGCTGAAAACACAGCTTTGATCACAGGAATAAATTACATTTTACAATATATTCACACAGTAAACAGTTATTTGAAATTGTAATAATATTTCAGAATATAATTGATTTTTACTGTATTTTTGTTCATATAAATGCAGTCTTTGTAAGCAGAAAACACTTCTTTCAGAAGCATAAAAAAACCTCCCACTACTTTTATTAATACGTTTAGTTACTGAATAAAATCTGAGTATATAGAGTGATTTCTCTCAATTCATCTACTTTTGAGTAAATTTTTAAGCAACCACAACGAATATAAATGCAATGCAACATTTTTCAAAATGAGGAATCTCTGATGTCTCTAATAAAGCAAGTCTTGCTAATATCCTGAAAAAGGACTCATAAATGCTCCCAGATGTGTTACATATATCAACAATTACCTTTAGCAGTGAGCTACTATTTATAGAGCGCACATTTCCGAGGGATAATCACAGAGTTTGTAAGTTTCGTATATAAGCTATTGAGAGGCTGGAGTACTTGTAACCCAGCTTCCTGCCTCGGTGACCTCCGATGTCAAACGGACAAAACATATCAGTGAGAGGTGAAAGGACTCATTTTACAAGGACTTCACTCCTTTTGCTGGACAAAAACTCGACTATGTGTGCTTTGTGAAGGCTTTTCTAAACAGGAAGGTTATATAGTAATGGACCACATCCCAATCCACATATTAAAGGTGGGTGGTATGAGCAAAATCATATATCACAGTTAAATCTACGCCATTGTTATGATACATTCTTTAATTTATGCTTATGGCAGATGCTCTTATCCAAAACTCTTACACTGCATTAAAGCAACACATTTAATCAGTTCATGCATTCCCTGGGAATCGAACCTACGACCTTGGTGTTGTTAATGCCATACACAATAGTTATTTTTCAAATAAATGTGTACAATTTTGACCACAATTTGAAGCCATTAAAGCTTCTCTTCTGTAGATAAGTTTGGGAAGAAGGTTGGTGCATGTTGCATCATTGTACCTTTGCACAAATGACATTCACTTTGAGACATTGCCCAAAAAGTGGGTGTACATCATCTGGGACACAACTGTGCTCCGTTTGCCAAGCAGGGAATCCTGGGAATACCTGAGTGTAAGCGCTGAACACGTGACTCTGCACTTCATCCATCGAGTCCATGCCGTACGCCACCGTTCCCAGATGAAGTCGTCTGAACACCATCTCATTCTGAGTGAGGGTTCCTGCGAAAACCATTAACATTAGCGGAGGGCGACCCATCCTGCCTAAATAAACAGACCTGCTTCTATAATTACAAGTATAGGTGGTCATTTGAGCAGATGCTTTAGTAGTAATCAGTGTTGTAGTTATTAACTGAAATGATTAAAAAAATGGGTTATGTTATTTGAAATAAAGCTAAAATAATAAAAAATAGATGAAAAAAAAAAGATTTTTGAATGAAAATTAGAAATTTAGCCATGGCATCTAAATAAAATAAAAAAATATTTAGTTCTAAAATTACTAAATCTGAAGAAAAATGTATATATATATATATATATATATATATATATATATATATATATATATATATATATATATATATATATATATATATATATATTTAAATTAATAAAAATTACAAAGCTCAAAAAAATGTTTTAACCTAGAATAAAATATACAAATAAAAGCTAATTCAAAATTGTAAATATTAAATTTTATATATATATATATATATATATATATATATATATATATATTATTTAAATTATTTACAATTAAATATTAAATTACATAACAGTATATAAATAATACAAAAATAACACTTTAGTAATATTTTGAGGTACAGTTCCTATCAAATAAAATTAGATCAAATGTCTAGATCAAAGTCACAACAGGGAATTTACAGTTAACTAAAACCATTTAAACATTTTTGACTTGAAACAAAATAAATATTAACACGATTAAAATAAACAATAAAAGACCTTAAACTTAAACTAAGATCTAAACATTTTTTTTTTAACATTTCTAATTTTCTTAGTTACAAAAACAAACAACAAAATGACTAAAACCTTAAAACTTTTTAAATAAAAACTGAAAATATAAAAATAAACCTTAATTTAAAATATCAATAAACCTGTAATTTGTTTCTCAGTGATACCAGGATGACAACGTTTCCCAATGGTTATAGTTTATGGATTCAGCCTTGTGTGGTTCAAACCTACCATCTTTCCGTTACCAGTCCAAATCTTTTACCAATACATCACAACACACTTTGGCTGTAAAATCTTTAATATCTCATATATTATTTATTAAATAGTAGGCAGTGTGCAATATACACTCTACAGTGGGAAGTACACTAGAATTCGATTTCGAAAACAGCCAATAAAAGAGAACGCATCTTAGAAAGGAAACATCAGCCTCTAACATCCTCTCCTGATAGACACACACTTCCTGTAGCCAAAAACCTCAAACTAAACAACATTAACACTAATGGCTTGTTAATGACAAAGACTCGCAGGTTCGTTTCCTGACACCTCTTGCACCGGCTGCTCTTAAACCGAGCCTCTCGTAGTATTTCAGTCAGCGTCACTGGTCTACCCCTTACATTACGATGACCTCTGACCCCCTTTATTCACATCAGCGTCCGTGTGGGAAACAGGTAATTTTACAGGCGGTCAAATGCATAAATTTGAAGAGTAGGACTGACTGACTCTGTGCAGTAAGTGTGTGAGGATGAGAACCTTCAGCTCGTGTCTGATTTAAGGCAGTGATAAGTGGCATGTCTGCGCTCTCGGCACACAAGTTTAAGCCCCATGGTAAGAGCCTCAGCTACCTGTGAGCTACTGGGAGAAACTTTATAAAACACTTCAATGCTATCATCTCTCAAACACCTGCGTAACGCTCTCATTTCTGCTTTTAGAAAATCCCTTTGCATTAAGGAACGTAAATTTCACTGTCAAAGTAGGGGTGGGCGATAAGGCAAAAATATCATATCACAATGTTTTTCAGGGAAATCACAATTCAGGATTTACTATCAAGGTCAATGGGGACCAGCAACTGTTTGGTTACCCACATTCTTCAAAATCTTCTTTTGTGTTCAGCACAAGAAAAAAGTGAATGTCGGTTTGGGACAATATGAGAGTGTGTAATCAATGATTTTAGGAGAACTATCCCTTTAATGACAAGCGGAAGCATGTTTAGTAGCGTTCTATGGACTCTGTGCACAAGATGGCGCCGGTGAGCTTCAGCGACACGAGTGTGTGCAGACTTACTTCCGGTCTTGCGACGCTCGCATTTACTGTAAGGAAACTTACATACGAAACTTGGCTAGATGTATATAATATGATTTTCAAATTTAACAGCGGATAGTGGTATATCAAAGACATGGGGAAATATCCTCCCTACATTTTTGCGTACCTCTGTGTGGAAATTCATCAAGATACAATGCGGAGTAGGGTTGAACGATATTGGGAAAAAATTACATTGCGATATTTAATTTTTCTGCAATATATACTGCGACATGAAATCTAATAAAAAAAATTCTTACAAACAAAAATGGGGTTAGCACACGTACATTCTCATTTTAAATAATTTAAACATCGACACCATCATGTCAATTGATTAATATGCGCGAGGGAGATAGAGAGAGAGAGCGCAAGAGAGAGAGAGAGAGAGAGAGTGCGAGAGAGAGAGAGAGAGAGAGTGCGAGATATTTTCACAAATTCCAACAAATTAAACCAAATTTTATGACACTACCAAATACAGAAAAATTAAATCACATTTTAGGAGAAAATTCCAAAATGATCACAACAGCAGCAAGATATGTATCATCCTGTCACAAACTAAGACTGTCAGCCAGTGGACAAAACTGAAGCAAGAGCATTTCTTACATGTACTGTATTTATTTTATTTTATTTTTATTTTTTTGTTATTTGTTGTTGTCTTTTACTTGTTTCTCGTTTGAAGAAAAAAAGGAGAAAGTATACATATACTTAATTATTTTACGAATCTGTTTTTGTTTTATATATTATATAATTGTTTATTCCTTATTCATGTAATGTACAATGCTTTGGCAATACTGTGCAAGTCATGCCAATAAAGCTCATTTTGAATTTGAATTTGAATTTGAGTGCGAGAGAGAGTGCGAGAGAGAGAGAGAGAGAGAGCAAGAGAGAGAGAGAGAGAGCATAAGAGAGATAGAGAGAGCACGAGAGAGAGCGTGCACGAGAGAGAGAGAGAGAGAGAGAGAAAGGGAGAGAGCCTACATCGCACATCCTGAGATGTGACTATCGTGGATTCGTACATCGCGATATCGATGCCTAATGACACATCGTGCAGCCCTAATGCAGAGATTACTTTATTCTTCTGTTGATTATGCAGCGTCAGGTCAGGTCCACAGGGATTTCTTCTTTCAAACACAAACCACTCAAATATGCAATACTTTACATTTTTGGAGAGCTGATTTAGTTCTGACTGTTATGTAAGATCAAGGTTTCTGACTGTCATACGAGATGCACAGAGATTTCTGATAAAGCATGTTTTATTAACTTTATTTGATAACATAACTGTAACTGTACAATTAAACGTAATGCAATTATGGTAGGTTTGCATTAATTAAAAGATCGCTGTTTGCATTCATGTGTGTTTTTAATCAATGTTTTTCTGTTTTGTGAAAGATCTGCAGATCTTAATTTTAATTTTTAATTTAATAAATCATTGTCTGTCTATGAGCAGCGCGTGTATATTGTTATTCTTTTGCATCAATTATCAGATAAAACAGATATTAAAATTAGCAATGTATTAGTTAACTGTGTAAAAAAAATTAAATATGTTGTGAAAATGATGAAACAAACTGATGTATGTGCACAATTGAGGAATGGATACTTAAGAAGATAAATGCACATGCACAACAGTTCAAAAGTTTCAGGGTTAATAAGATTTTATTACCAATTATTACCATTTAAAATTCACTTAAATCATACCAGTTTTGTCTGTGAGCAGATAAGAGATCCGACCCAGTTGCTCTGGTATGGTACTGGCTCGAACCACCGTCCCAGGGATTTTAGAGTCTTTCTTGATCATCCAACTGAACACCATTTTGCCCATGTCCAAATTCACACGCAAACTGCAAATAAACCATAATGAGCGCTAGACATTTGTGATGCACGATTCTAAATTTCTCCACCAATATCAATAGCCAAATAAACAGAATGACATCTGCCTATACCGATAATACTTTTTTTTTTCTTAAGAAAAAACCTCTTCCAACTAATGCTGTAAATTATGACTCTCATGATTCCTTGATTTAATCTGAGTACTCAATTATAAAAATTAAAAAAAAATCCTCGGCTACATTTTGCTATCAGGAAGTGATGCATTCCACAGACCAGAATTAAAGCCATTTCAATTATTTTAAAATCTATTGTTGGCTTAGATCTATTTTTATTTCAAGAGTAATAAAACTAATCTCTGCAAAGCCAGAATTTGCGCAGTAGTGTCGTGAGGTGGAGCCGTGATATTAAACTCCCGCCCAAACTCTCGCAGACCCAATCAACCATAAAGACACGCCCCTTTTATATAGCATCAAATTACTAGCTAAAATTTATTTCACAAAAACTAACAACTGAACATATCAAAATGATAACAACTACCTTAAATTACCAAAACCATCTTTCGAAAAATTTTATTGGAAGTGTAATAATTTTTTACATTTTGACTCAAGTCCCATTCGATTACATGGAGAGGGCGGGGTTTATGAGCTGTACTGCAGCCAGCCACCAGGGGGCGATCATTAAGGAAAATTAAGGAAATAGTGTTTACTGTTGGTACTGTTTAATAATATCAAAATGCCAAATGTCAGTCGATTTATCTATCAAGCATTACTGGACATTCAGTATGAGAGATATCAAACTATAATTGAAAAAAAAAAATCGCAATGTCTGAATTTATAGCTGTTTCCATCAGTAACTATCAACCTATAGATTTTACAGACATATAGAGGAGAATAAACTCCTACCTGATGGGGACGATGTTGGAGAAGAGCAGAAGGAAGCGGAAGATCTGAAGATACCAGCGTCCAGCGAAGTGCTGCAGAGCCACCATGACCAGAGACACCACCACCAGAGCACCAAACAGGATCTTAGTCAGACAGTTCACTTCCAGGTCAAACAGGCCGATCTGCAATAGCACATCACATCCAGAATGAGTGTGAGACAGATTTATCAGTTTTGGACTTGATCTAAAATACCGCTAATTTTACCTTATGTCTTGGGTTGGAGGTGTTCATTACACTGCGCAGCTCTTTACCGGTGTAAATCACCACCCCAACCACGGTGCCTTGGATTAGAGAACAAAACATGTTTAAGGATTATCTAACAGGCTTTTCTCCGCTTAAAAGAAAGAATGGTGCTGTCCACTTAATAAAATGCCTGATAAGCATTAAACCACTTTGAGTCCTACCATGTTTTCTTTTCTTTGCAGCCTAAAATGGCTCTCAAAAATTGCAGAAATATTGAATGCATTTTTATTATTTTTTAGTGAAAACCCACCAGTAATCATGATGTACTTATGTAATTAGTGTCAGTGACAGAAAAAGTAGAATAGTAAATATTTTTGTGCATAATCTCTGAAATTGGGGTTCTGGTTCTTCTGCTTTGCTGGAAATACAGAATTGTGTTCCTGATTATATGCTTTACATTTTAAATGTAAAAATTATATTATTGCCTATTGAAATTGAAGTAATATAATTTATTGTAGTATTATCAGACATTGCATTCACTTGAAATATTAAAAAAGTGCATATCCAGTAAAATAAGGTACTTATTTGTGTGTGTATGTGTATGTGTGTGTGTTTGTGTGTGTGTGTGTATATATATACACACACAAGAGTGCATGCATGTGGTGCAAAGGTGCACGTGCAACCAAAATAAAAAATGCACTGTATAAATAAGTTTAGACCACTCATGTGTGTACTGACATGGTTGACAGCTGTTAATGCACAATCAACATTTTAGATCGACTAACGGTAATACTGTATAAGATTTCCATTCGAACTGAAAGCATAAATCCCTGCTATGACAGCCTGTTTCAAAGTGAAAGGCCAAACTGTTGACATTTCAGTAACTGATGCGCTTCACTTGGCAGAGCGAAAATCAGTTTTAGCGCTGCCAAGTGAAACGCGTCAGTGACTGAACGAAATGTCAACAGTGTATATACTTATTTGCCGGCAAACCCGCCAAAATAAAAACTTGTTTTGGTTCTGAAAATGTTGAAAAAGTAATACAAATTTTTTAAAATAAATAGATTTTTGCATGTACTATTAAAGGGCGGGTGAAATGCTATTTCATGCATACTGAGTTTTTTACACTGTTAAAGAGTTGGATTCCCATGCTAAACATGGACAAAGTTTCAAAAATTAAGTTGTACGTTTGAAGGAGTATTTTTGTTCCAAAAAAACCTCTTCCGGTTTGTCACAAGTTTCGGAAAGTTTTTTTCTAAAACCGCTAAGCAAATATATACAGTTTCAGTACATACCACATAGCATAACGCCTTTGCTGATGCTGCTCTTGTTAAATTTCAGCCTCTGGATCTGTGTCACAGCTTCCACATGCTCTCAACTCAAAAGCCTACTGGCGCTCGTGATTCTTTAGCTCCGCCCACACGTCATGCCTCCAGGCGCTCGTGTTTTTCCGGGAAAAATCGGTACAGACTATCTTTCTCTTATAAATATAATAAAAATAAAGACTTTTTGGTGTTATGAAGGATGCAGTACTACTCTATAGGTACTCAAGATTAACAGGATATTGAGTGAAAACGAGCATTCCACCCCCCCTTTAATAACATTTTAACACTCACACTTTATTTAAAAATATAATAATATAATCACACTTTATATTTATTTATTTTTTATATAAAGTGCACTAACACTTTTATTACCATTATTAATTATTTTATTTTTTATAGTTATATTTAATGGGGTCACACTATACGCAGTGTGAGCACCAAACCAAATCTCCAGGTGCTCTCATGAAAGCCAGACTGAAAAACTGTGTACTATCCTGTATATATATATATATGTACCATATTTTTCGGACTATAAGTCACATTTATGTAGAACCAAGAACCAGGAGAAAACATTACCATCTACAGCCGCGGGAGGGCGCTCTATGTCTTCAGTGTAGACTACAGGAGCACTGAGCAGCATAGAGCACCCTCTCACGGCTGGAGACGGTAATGTTTTCAGTTGGTTTATTTCTCTTGGTTCATTTCTCTCGGTTCATGCAAAACTAATTTTGATAAATAAGTCGCACCTGACTATAAGTCGCAGGACCGGCCAAACTATGAAAAGAAGTGCGACTCATAGTCCGGAAAATACGCTATCTATTGATATGATTTTATTTATATGAGATGATTTTTTGTTGTTTACCAGAAGCAATGACAGTGCTCGCCCAGAGAGTGTTCTCAATGCTCAGACTTTCACTGACTGGAGGGTCTCCATCTTCCTGTCAAATGCAAAACACAAGGCTGTTCAGTGTGGGTTTTGCTAGTTCTGACGCCACTATGATCGAGCGATGAGATGTGTACTCACTCTAGTGAAGGTACCGATGAAGTTATGGATGTCAATGTTCGGTTCCTCGGCGTAAACAAATGACCTGATCTGAAGTAGATCCTGAGGGAACACATTAAATGGCTAGAAGAAGCTGTTCATGACAATATGAAATAGCATTCAAACTGAATTTAACTTCTGTGATTAACTATAACAAACAAACTATAAGGATGAAAAATAAGGCTTTTATAGTATATGGTGATTTCGAGTTTATATGTGACTGATTATGCCGGTTATAGGCATTCTGGTTGAGTACGAACGGTATATCAGTTAATTATTTTTTCTGTGTACTCCGTTTGTATTTACTGTCCATACACACTGTTGTATTTTTCAGTCCTTGTGATGGTCACTAAATAATTTCTGTTTGACAACTGACCGAATTTATCCATGCAATGTGCAAAAAATGGCAATAAAGTTGACTTTTGACTTTGACAAGGTCAAAAAATACCACTGCTATGTTAGTGTGACATTTGTTTGAATGCATGTCTCTGTCTGTTGTGAACTGGCTGAAGATCAGATCCAACTGAGATATGATTTATGCTAAAGTCCAATGCTCTTTCTATGACTTTTAATGGCATAATAAATGAATGATGGATGAAACTCACAGCAGCAGTAGGGAGTCTCTGCGTACAGGACACAGGGAGGCGTAGTTTCCAGTCGGTTTCTCCATCCAACTGATCAGTCCTCAGAAAACAGGAGCCTTTATGACAAAAATCAGCAACAAATGTCTAAACACACATCGAAAAGTCAGTTTGATATCCCAAAACATTGTTTTAAAACTGAACATTTTATTGCAATGTCTTTCTGCTGAACTCCAGAGGGCAGTGTGACTCTCTTTTACTGACTGACTGATTTAATACCTTTACCCACAGCATGCAGCGTCTAAACTGATGTGATCGCCAGCCAAACTGAACTGCTAGTCATGCAAACAACTCCAGTTAGCCTCAAGCTAGTGCTGCCATTAGAGCATGTCACCCACCCAGCCCTCCCTCACTCATTTAAAGATATGTCGCTCTGCCATTCAACCCTGGACTCTTAATAACTGCCTAATGGTGTCCATCTGTGGGAAGATAACAATGCTTCCCTTCCCGTAAAACTAACACATCCACTACTACTGGCAACTTCCATACCCCTGCAAAAAGAAATCTGAACCAGGTGGAATTCCAACACAACCAGTGACCAAAAATAAAAAAAATATTTAAAGCAACTAGTCACTGCTAATTTGACAAGTCCTACAAAAAAAAAGGAGATTAAAAAGTTGTTTTATGAACTATTTGGTCTAGTAAGCAACCGCCTAGTAACCTACCTAAGGAACAAAACCACACCTTAATGCTTTCCTCAATTTGCTTATTCTGATGAAACATTGTCTTTTTTCCTTCCTGATGGCACTTTAAATTTGTTTGCAGTGTCTCATCTCTAAAATTTCAGCTACTTTGCATGCCTTGATTTACCTCCTGGCTACCTTGAAATTTGAAAGACAAAAAGATTGTCATCCAAGATGGCATTTTCAGTCTCAACACAGGATCTACAGAGAGGTAGTGTGACATACTTTTTTTTAAAGAGACAAATGTAATTTTGTGTTCATGGTAAATGCAGTAAAGATAAAGTACAAAGCATACTCTATATTTAGCTATCAGCACGCTTATGAAATAATGTCTGTCGACAATAATGTCAAATTAAATTGGTAATAATGTTAATCATCTAAATAATTACTGCATGAATCTAATGGGATAAATAAATACTGTGCTATAAATAAATACTATATAAATACAAAGCAATGTAAAAACAAATATATACAAATAATATAAATATAAAAATAAATATGTCTGTCTGTGATTGTTTTTAATTGTCTTGTTTAATTTTTGTAATTTTTTTTATTCTAAAACAACAACAAATAAATTATAAAATAAAAGATTTACGCTATAAACATATATATATATATATATATATATATATATATATATATACATACATATATATATTTACAATTTTTATATTTTACAATATAAAAATAAATATAACCAAATAACATAAACATATAATAAAAATATAAATATATTTTTTGTCTATAAAGTTTGATTGTGATTGTTTTTAATTGTATTGTTTACAGTTTCTTAATTTTATTTATGTTTTTATTCTAAAACGAAAAATACATTTGAAATTAAATTTTATAATCTGGTAATTAATCAATATAAAATAAATATGTACAAATAATTTTACACACATAATAAAAATATAGATTTATATTCTGTCCAAAATACATATTTACAAATGATATAAATATATGTTCAGTCCATAAATCTGTTTGTGGTTGGTTTTAATTGTGTTGCTAAATGAGTTATTTTTTTCTAAAACTACAAATAAAGGTGAAATTAAATTCACACATTGTATGCAATCAAACAAGCATGAACAGGACACTGGAAACTGGCACGTCTGGTCACCCTAATCTAAAGCAGTCAGTGTTTTATAGAGAATGTCAAAAATCACAATGCATGCCATCTTTCTGGGCAACTTCAGCATAACTCATTAAACTAATGCCTCCATCTACATGCAGCTGCCCTCGCGGCCATGTCATTTCCCCTGGGCTATAGTTTGGGAAATTTGGATGAATGACCGACAGATGTTTACCATTTCTTTCAGAGGTCCTTAGGAAGATCATGTCAGCGGGAACACGCTGATTCTATAAAGGGAGAGATAGGGATTGGAGGAGAAGAAAGAGAGACAAAAAGGTAAAAGATAAAGAGTAAAGACACAAACTCAAGCGTTTGGTCAGGAGCAGTCACTTTGGTTCAGTTGTATATGTTCAGTTTGGCTTTAATCTACTCAGTGATCAGTATTCGGCTGGTTTCAAGAGTATGACCCGCAGCAAATCACTGGGTGGTGCCCCGTGGCAGCTCTGACCGCCCGATCCACCCGGCCTGACCCCCGCTTCACTCCCAGCTCTGTTTGTGGTTATTAGAAGATGAATTCACCATGCAGACGTTTCAAAACATTGGAAGTGACTTCGGTCTCTCAAATGTGGGCTACGCTTTTAATCAATTAGGCTTTTACTATATGCAACCCATAACCCACATGCAAGCTCTAAATATTAAACCAAATTGGATTTTCCACAGATTAGGGGTAAGAAGATCAAACATATTACATTGAAGGTGAAATACAATGCTTGACAGAAAGTGGCAGATAGATGCTGACATAACTGATTTATCAAGTCGAACAATTCAAAAACTTCTAAACCTGACATTTCACCCCCCAAAAAATTAAAAATAAATATTATATTATATTATATAGAATTTTTGCATGATGTTCATGGCAATCGAGCATACAGTCCCACCGATCATTTTCATTAACATAATGCAAAACCTATAATAGTTTAATTTATGCACATTTTTAAAACACCAATAGATTTTAGTAACATAATTGGAATAATATGAATTACAATAATAATAATTAAAATATATTTTTAAGTAAATTCCAAGTGCTATGAGATGTTAATGGGAATTTGGTGTGGAAAATAATGCCATAATGCCTTTCTTTTTGTAAAACATGCAAATACAAATTACAATAAAATAATATATAATATTAATGTAATATAGTAAACAAGATACTGTCATTAAAGCTACAGTAAACCTAATTAGAAAAATGTGAATAACAAATTCTAGATGCAAAGAGACTTTGGTCAGTAAAACATCAGAAATGCTATAATGCATTTTCTTTATTTCTTTATGCAAAACATGCAAATACTGTTATATATATATATATTAAGTTTGGGGTGAAAAGAATGTGATATGGACATGCTTTCATTAGATTCACACATGAGGTTTTTAAATGTGCTTTTTAACAAAACCAGATTGAGTGCAGCCTGTGAGAGCCGTCTTTCTGTGTAAAATCAACATTTTTAAGAAAATTAGCCTGGTGGGTAATTGGAGACTGCAGCCGCGTCTCAAATTTCATGTTCTCAGACTTCGCAGAGGGAAACCGACAGCGCAATTCACTTACAATAGGCTTCAGACTGCATGGCAAAAAGTTGAACAAAAGGCAACACTAAATACCAGAGTAGAATTAGGCAGGATTACTAATAACCAACCACTGGCCTCGGGTCACATGCTTCAGTCATTCAAAATGATTGACAGCTCTCCAGCATGAAATGCTCATAGACCCGAATGGTCCACTGGTTACTTTAATAAAAAATAAATAAATACAATCCAAACGTTCAATTTTTAGATCTATATTTAAATTAAGCTCTAGTGTTGCAAAAGCCATAGGTTTTTGTTTTGAAAATGCACATTCAAGCACTATTTTCATTCTACATATACATATAAAGCTTGTTATGTCTTCCTGCCCCTCACAGGGGTCCGAAAGCCTTAATCTCAGGAGAAGGTAAACAGATAAAGCATTGAGAGGTATGAGATGCCGTTTGTCTGAAGATCTCAATACCTAACAATGAGCGAGCTGATTAGCAAACCAACCTTTTCAACAATGATAAGATCTCCAACTTGGATGCCACTACTCTTCACCTTCATAGTTCCTGCGGAGGGAGACAAAGAGAAAATCAGACTATAAATAAATATATAAATAAAAGTGTGAAAACTGTAGTTAAGCTGATGCATACAACAATCATTTTAAACATTTAAGAACAATCACAAGCAACCTGAAAAAAGCAATGCCTAAAATCTACAAAAATTCAATGGATTTCAAGGTCCTACAATTTTCAGCAATTTTAAGACAATTGCATATTTCAGAGCAGAGCTCGTTATTTAAAAATAAATTCCCTGATATTCAATCCTCATACAGTGTGCATAAGAAAGGGTTTATAATCCCCCAACAAACACAAACTTGCATAACAGAAATCAATAATATATATATATATATCCTAGGTTTCACCACTGGTCCTAAATCTGCATGTTCATTGGCAAACCTCCAGTGAAGATTCACATATTTAAGCCTTCTTAAAGTCCCCATTCAGATTTCTCAAAAACTCCGAATGCATATAAGATTTGCATTTGCTTTTAGACTATGTGGCTTTACAAGAGTGCTGTGAGAACAATCTCTCATTGCATTGAAAAAATGCACAGCTAAAATTGTTTGGAAAAGGTCAGGGACCTTTAACCCCTGTGGTGACCTTTACCAATGCATATGTAAGACATTAGCACATATGTATATGTGCATTCTTTTTGGAATAAAAGGACACTTTTATTGCACTTAGGTCAGTACTACATTGTCGCAGATTTGTTTTATACGAATAAACATTTAAATCAGTGTTGGCTATATTGGGTTTTGATTAATTATTCATTTATTTTATACCTACCACCTAATTTTTTAAAGAAACTCCACTGGTTTAAACTGTTCCCCTACAGGTTGGTCACTTGGTATCATATCATCCCCTTAATTTTCTAACTTCCAGAAGCCAGGAAAAGCCGTGTTCTGCTCCGGAAGGTGTGACCTGCGACCATAAATCCCACACCCACCTTTAATGGTGTGAGTCTATTAAAAACACGAGTCGAGGGCCAGTTAAAATATGATGAACTTTGATGTTTTTCATCGCTGTTGGTCTGGGCAGGGCAATCAGAAGCCAGGTAGCCAGGACATGCCACAGCTCTGCTCTAAGAGCCTTATATGGAGGCCGTTACTGCCGAGCGCACACACACTGGGTTTATGAGAGAAGAGAGCCTGCCAGATCAAAGGAAGGCAGCTGATGGAAACAACAGGAGGTTCTCTTCCTCTTTTATTGTCAGGCGCTTTTCATCCCCCAGTATATGATACAATTTACATCCCTACATCAAATTAAAGACAAACAGCAGTTTGCTTTATGGCTAATGCATCTGCATACTTTTGCACGCCTCATTTAGTAAAAGAAGGCAGCGTAGCATTGTTACCGTGTTTTTACATAGCAATTACATGAAAAAGTTTGCAAATACCTTAAAATCCTTCCCTTAATTTGGCGTTCTTGTAAACTTCGCAATTTGCTATATTATCACCAAAGACTGGATTAATATATATGGATATATATATATATATACTGCAACTAAAACAACAAAAATTATTGTAAAAAAAAAAATGCAATCTGGTATTTGACTGCTCATCGCAAATATTTGCAATGCACATTTAGTCCCTACATTACAAATGCATGTGCACTGAATCACCTTAAAAACTATTTAGGCTTACAACAAACAAAAACTAAAACTGATTGCTAATTAAAAGACATTTACACAACAATTCATTGCATGGGGAATCAACATTTAAATCCATGGCAAACAATAAAACGGGTACATTAAAAATATACAAAACTAGCAAATAACTCTCTCCAGCTGATTGTTCACTTCGCAACATTTACAACACGCATTTAACTAACAAATCTAGGCGTAAGGAATCAGCTTCATCCAATAAATCCACACACACACACGCTTTATATGTGGAAACAATGGCTCACCTCTTGTGGAGAGTTTACTGTAGATCTGTGAATTGACCTCTTTGTCTCGTAGGAAACATCGGATCTCCTCGACAGCTTCCCTTACGATTGTAATAATCAAAACGAAACCCTTAAGAAAAAAATCAAGTAAATGTTAAAAAATGTATTCAAATTTAATCGTGAACATTAATATTAGGACTATTTATTTCAACGAAACTGACTCACCAGAGGAACCCAGTATGTGTACAGAGCCCCTAATCTGAGCTCATTCACAAACTGTGAGCAGGCCAGAAGCAGAAAGTACAGGTTGAAGAAGTATTTGAACTGGTTAAACAACACCTATAAACACAAACACATGATGATGAGGACATGAAACCTGATATGATATTGTTTTATATCTCGTGGTTTGAACAAAACTTGGTAAAAATAATTGTACCATGGTACTGAATATTCATACACTACTGTTCAAAAGTGTGGTGTTGGTGTGTTTTTGAAAGAGGATTTTTATGCTCACCACGGCTGCATTTATTTAATCAAAAATACATGAAAAATTGCAATATTCTGAAATATTATTACAATTCAAGACAACTGGTTTCTGTTTTAATATATTTTAAAATGTAATTTATTTCTGTGATCAAAGCTGTATTTTCAGCCTCATCCCTCCAGGCTTCAGTGTCACATGATCCTTCAGAAATCATTCTAATATGCTCAGTATTTCTCATTATTATTGATGCTTAAAACAGCTGTGGTGCTTAATATTAAATTAACATTTTTTTCAGAATTCTTTCTTGAATACAAAGTTCAAATAAAAAGTATTTATATTAAATAAATAAATAAATTATAAATTATATTGTAAATGTCTTTACCGGCATGTTTCCTGAATAAAAGTGTTTATTTCTATTAAAAAAATTATCTTACTGACCCCAAACTTAATTTTGAACCACACTGTATATCATATTTATTTATCATGCTTCAGAGAAATCATGCTATTGCCACACTGTAAAAAATTCCTGTAAATTTACATGGAAATTTAACAGCAAATTGCTGTTTCCATGTAATAACAGCATTTTGCTTTTTTTTACAATGCATTACGGGAAGACTTGTTCACTTCGGGTTGCGTGGTCGATCAACAACAATTTGACACTGTTATTTAACAGTACTATACCCTATTTTCATCCAATGAGCACAAGGCGTCAGTTTGGAATATCAGATTGAGGTAGGTTTGCAACGATTTATTATTTTATTATCTTTAAATGACCTATTACTTTAAAATATAACATCTTAAACTTCTAATAAAGCTTCTGTGATTTAAATCAGATGCCTCAATTAAATTATGTGTTTTAACTAACGTTATAGGCAAATAATTGGTCGACCGATCCCAGACTGCCATCATACAGCCATCTTTATTACACAACACAGGTAAGAATCCCTAATTTTCATCCAACCTGCATATTTTACCAAACTTTATCCAAGTAATATGAATGGGAATGAACGAAATCAAACTTTTTTTCTTTTGTGTTATGTGCACATTTCAGTCCATGAGATAGAGACATAGACAATAATTTATCTGCCGGCATAACTTAATTTGCCGCTCCGCGCTTAATTTAATCGCCCTTTTAAGTAGCCTAGCCTACTTATAAAATAACAATATAAAGATCCAGTGCATCCGGTTAGTGAACGGTTAAGATTTGCAGGCACACTCATAACATGTGTGTAGGATAAGTTAGTCAAGCACACACGTGAATAATGAAGTTTGAGTTTTGAGTGTTTATGAAACGGGCACATGTACAATTTATTTATTTATTGTCAGTAAATGGTAGTGAGGAACATTTTAAATTAATTACTAGGTCAACAAACCGCTGCTGGCTTGATCGCAAAAAATAATAGCAGCAACAGCGTCTTGCACTGCATCTGTTTCAGACATTTTAACGAAAATCTATGGCTTCGGTAGTTATTAACTAGATAATTCAGGTTTTTTTTTTTCTTGTGTCGTAATGTTAACGTGCGCATTCAGTCCATGAGAGACATCTAGAGACATAGACAAATTATCTGCCGCCCCGCGCTTATTTTAATCGCCCTGTTATCAACTTAGGCTACTTTAAAATAGCAATATCCAGTGAATCCGGTTAGTGAACAGGTAAGATTTGCATGCACATTCAAAACGCGTGTGTAGACTACTGCCAAGCATGCAAGTGACTTATGAAGTTTGAGTTTTACGAGTAAAACTCTCATTTAATTTCGAATTACGAGTGTTTATGAAACGGGCTTTTTTGTAAGTAAATGGTAAGTGAGGTATGAACAACATTTTAAATTCTTGTCTAATTAGCTACTGTAAAGGTGCCTTTTCAAACCGCTGCTGACTTTATTGCAGCTACTAATAGCAGCATAACAGCGTCTTGCACTGCATCTGTTTCAGCCATTTTATAACGTATTTTAACGAGAATCGATGGCTTCGGTAGTTATTATCTAGATCTGTTCTTTACAACATGTTTCATTGTCAGCTCATTGTCAAGTTCAACCAAACATGATAGTCCTCTCATCATTTACTCCCATCAAAATATAATATTTTTTTGAATATGTTCCTGTTCTGAGTACAAAAAGCCTTTTACCTCTGTAGAATATTATCAACGTTATCAGCAAGTATCACGTTAAGATTAGTCAGTTGTCTTAAATTGTTATCTTTGACAATAGATGTCTGCCACTCCTGCTGACCTCGAAAAGATGGGGAACCTGCCTGTGAGTCCTCGTTTGATCCTGCTTGGTAAGTATATCATATTAGACATGTCTGCAATTTATTTTACAAAAACAAGGCTCACGCAAGTTTTACTATTATGAAAGGATTCACATTTAAGTGCTTCATTCTAGAGTTTACTGTTTTTGAATCATGTTTTATTACGCTGTGCTGGTTTGAATTTGAGGACATTTTTATTAATCAAAGACAAGTTTGAGTCTTTACAAAAAAATCACTACACTTTATTGTATTGTACACTTTTTTTCCCTCTCGGAGGCTGGCTAAGCATTAAAGGAGAACTCCGGTGCAAAATCAAAAAAAAAAAAAAATCCCAGAGAACATTCGAATAATCTGCGAGGGTGTGCAGCCAACCTTTATCTCTGGACTTGCTGCATTGTTCTCTTCGTATTACATTTTTAATTTGCAGTACCAAGAGGAAGCAGCATCCACACTAGAATTCCTTCAAAGGTAACAAGTTTGGACTTATTTTATTTATTTCTAATTAATATGTTAGTATTAGTATGGTGACAATAGAATCCTCAAGCCATCCTTACTTTCTTCTTTGAGCCGAACACAGTCGGAGTTATAAAGAGAAAATAATATTCTGGCTTCCCAGCTTTGCAATGGCATTAAATAGATCCCGAGTTTTTGAAGCTCCAAAAACCGCATCCATCCATCATAAAATCCATACGGCTCCAGGGGGTTAATGAAGTGAAGCAATGGTTTTTTGTAAGGAAAATATTCATGTTTATAACTTTTATCAGCTATAATCACTGGATTCCAGAAACAGCCGTACGCGAGTTCCAGATAGAGTCGAGTTCCGGCAGAAGAATGACCTTTGACCCGACATATGAAATCTTATATCAAAGTCCTATTCTTTCAAAACGTCTTAAGCCCTATTCGGACGGGACTAGCTTCACAGGGGGACGTTAGAGAAATTTATGCTTGACAGATGTACTTTGAGATTTGAATCCTGTCCGAATCTGCCATGTCTGTCTTTTTCTCACACGACCTCTGTAAAAATTCCAGAGCAAATGACCTACTGTTTTTCGTCAAACTCGAGGGTCCTCAGATTAATCTAATCCTGTCCGAATGCGAATGTCTGTGATTGCCGAAAAAGTTTTTTTCCAAAACGCTTTTTCTTGTGTGTTTTAGTCAACGTGAACTACCATAAAATCTCTCGCCGGTATTCAAGTTTCTGCTTTTTGCACACCGATGATGGATGTAGATGTGACGCATTTGTCAGTTCAAACCTAAGCTTTCGCTACGTCTTCGCCATACGTCCTACGTCATGCGTCAGGTCAGAGGTCACCCTTCCGCCAGAACTCAACTCAATTATGAACACGCATATGGTCATGCCATGATTATATTTTATAAATTTATAAAATAAAGATATCTTTCTTAAAAAAAGGCATGGCTTTCCTTATTAGACATTTATTAACCCCACTGGATACATATCGATTACTTTTATGCTTTATTGATGCGTTTATTGGAGCTTCAAAAACTTTACAAATCTGGGAAGGATGTTATGCATTATGGCTGGAAGAAGAAAGCCATATACACTTATGGTTTGAGGGTGAGTAAATTATGGGATAAATTATTGTTTGGGATTAACTATTCCTTTTAAATCATTGTTCACTGAAGATATTATCCTCTTATTTTTCAGACATTTTTGCATTTTGATGGGTGGTTAATTGTATGCACTGAATAGTACTTGACTAGTATTTTTTTATTTGCCTATTTTAGTTTACAATAATTGAGCAGAATTTATCTGGTGTTGTATCAGAATAATAAAAAAAAAAATACTAACTTGTCTTTATTCCTTTTTTGTAATCCATGACAAAAATAATGTGCAGGGTTATAATAGCATTTAGAATTGAAATTATTGGGGTTTCATTGTAAAAACTAATACTGTAAAAAAACAGTTAACTACTGGCAGCTGTGGTTGCCATTATCATACTGTAAAAATAAGGTGTGTTACTGTTTTTGAAATTAACAGCTAAATACTGTTTTGACAACTACAGCATATAGCTGTTAAATACCAGGCTGTAAAATTACAGTTTTATACTGTAGTTGTCAAAACGGTATTTAGCTGTTAATTTCAAAAACAGTAACACACCGTATTTTAACAGTATGATAATGGCAACCACAGCTGCCAGTATTTTACTGTTTTTTTACAGGATTATTTTTTACAGTGCATAGTACATGTCCTAAAAAAGCATGGTACTACTATGGCCTGCTACTAAAGGCTTTCTTGAAACATTTTCAAATTCATTTCAACATATTTCCATCAACTATGAAACACACACCATTCAGCTAGAATTACATGTGTTTTGGCCATATTAAACAGAGCTTCAAGTGCTTACATTAAACTACCTCTGTTTGCTTTCTGATATATGACAGAGTTCCTGGTACTCATTTACAAAACATTACGAATTTAACTTTATCATTTGTCCTTCAAAACATGCAAAATAACCGGAAGGCATTTACAATGCAAAATTATACAAAATTATCCATACAGCAATCTGGTCAAGGTTGTTTTCAAAACTGGTGCTGGGCACGGCGTGAAGAAACCAGACTTTTACATTTTCTGCAGTGAAAAGCAAGTGGTGCTTGTGCAAAACTCAAAAAGTTGCTTGTGTGTACTGGGCGGTTGCAATGTGTGACTAAGTGGTTGCTTATTGGTCAAAATGTCAAAATTACAGACTTTGATGCATGTCGAAAATCCAAACTCTGCTCACAAAAGCAACACACCTTACCTAAATGTTTCAAACTGCTCATGGTTGACCACCAGAGCAATTAAAAAACATGTTAAGCAACCTAGACCGTTGCTCAACACGTCCTTGAATTACTCTGGTGGTTAACACCAACGTTCGTAGTCACTCACCCCTGGCAGGAAGGTGAAGAAATTGTATTTCTGATTGTTTATGACATTTCTTGGGTATCTCTGCTCTCTCTTTTCCGGGTGACCCAACCACACGGTCCGAGGACGGAAATCTCCCCCACCGCAGCATCTGGACCACGGGCAGCACCTAAATACACAACATCATCATGAACATTACACGTGGCTTGATTCACAAAGCACTTCAAATGATACAGAAATGGAAGACTGGATGCTTCACTGCAGCCACAGAAATACTTTCAACCAAGAAACAAAACCGTGTCAGTAAATATTAGCTTTCACCATCTACCACTTACTAACACCTTCATCAAACAAACTCTTATTAAGAACTATATATATATATATATATATATATTACTTCCGTATATGTGACGCATTACTGAATGACAACATCTTATAGACATAAACTCAATTTGTGAATTTAAACCTTGCATTTTATTTTATTTTTTTGTACACAAGCTATAGCTGTCTTGAAAATACATTTAGAAACAAACCAAAAAAAAAAAACTATACAGTTTTGCATTAAACACAGATTTTTGTGTTTATTTCATTTTTAATTATACACAATAATCACTGTGTTAAAGGTATTACTTTTTCTTTCTTTTTTTGTAATTTAATTACAGTTGCTTCTCGTTTAATTGCATTATAGAACCATTCTATATCAAACATAACTGATATAACATCAAAATTTAACATCTAATGTTAAAATGTATGTTTTAATGCAAACATCTCCATTTAAATACCAAGGTCAATTCAAGAATAATTTATGCAATTTATTTTAAAGAATTAATAGAGCAGTTTCATGTCTATCTTGTGTAAATCCTCTATTGGATTTAGAACGTAATTAGTAATAAGTAATGCAATTTAATTATTTTAGAGAGAATGATTAATGTATGTAAAACACTGACTATAATTAGTACCTAGAAATGTATATATGCAATGCATTTACATGGTATTCTTAGGGATTTAAAGGAATACTATGGTACCACCATGATAAACGTCTAGAAAACATGTAAGCACTACGGTACTTTTTTTGCTTAGTGAAAGCCACAGAGTTACAGCATCAATAACTGTAGCAATAGTGGCATTTTCACGGAAACAAGTGCTTACAAATAGCTGGACATTATATGGCAATCAAAGACTGGTCAGGTGCCAAGGGTCGGCCATCCTCTCAAAAGGCCTTAAAATCATCACACCGATAATATTTAGCCAAAAAGAGCATAATACATAGGGAGACATATATTTTTTTCTTTAAATATTGAGATACATCCTTAACAATTCACCTGTGTCCCGGATGTTCACTTGCCACTCCCATATACAACACTCTAATATCGCTCAGACGACATCTTCATAACGAATATTCAATGCTATATTAAAAAATTGTAGCAAAAATAATGAGTTAACCAGTGTTAAGTCGCGAAATAATGTCGTTATCGACAGCATTTTGCTGGTTAAGGGTTGCATTGCTGTTAGCCACAATGCTATCACCCATAAACAAGCCTCCGTTTTCCAGCCGAAGCGGTTTTGTTGTCATGTAACGTCGTTTCGTGCTCTTACCCATCTCTTCTTTTGTTGTCATGTCGGTTTTTGTGTCGGACGGGCTGCATCGGAATGTTGTCCGTCATTGTTGTCCGCAGTGGAGCAGCATTCGCTCGCGCGCTGGGCGGAGGCTTCTGTGCATGTTAGGGCTGCGCGCGTTCAACATGATGGGACACAACCTCATCAGCTTTGGCCTGTGTCTCTCAGCCATTCACAGGCATTATTATCTTTGCTTATCATTTATTTTATTCATTCGAATTATTCAGACGCTGGATATATTGCTGTGGTAATACGTTTTTTTTTTTTTTTTTTTTGGTTCACCACACTGTTGTGTGGTTAGTAGTAGGCACATCCTGTTTTCATGTTGAACAAATTTGCGCCTAAAACAGAAGTTAGTCAAGCTTTCAACATGGATTTAGAAGATTCTATCTACCATTTCTGTCATAACTTTGTTCTATGCCTATCCTTATTCTGTGAGAACTTATATTAGACTGAGGTATGAAAGACTTGTTCTCCATATCATTATATGGAATGCAAAAACTTTTAAGCACAATATTTGAAACTGCTCATAACCTTATAATTCCAAAGTGATAGTGATTACATTTTTTTTTTACATTAAAACATGTAAAATAACCAGCATGGTTTATGTATTTCTTGTAAAGGACTTGTAAATAAATAAATAAATAAAAAAATCTAACCTTACCATAGTAGTTCCACTGCATTCTTGAAAGTACATTGGAGTATCATCAATTGTTCCTATAACAGTAACGATTGCATGTTGATTTAGACAAAGTTTTGGAAAAGTCATCCTTGTTTTTATTCTCAAAATATCAGAACAGAAATGGAAAAAAACAAAAGCAAACATTTACAAAAAAAAAAAAAAAAAAAAAAAGTCTACATTGTAAACAAGCCTAAAACAGACTCAACATTTGAACAATCATACAGACATGACCCCATTTTTTCAAGAGATGATACAACCATTTTTTTTTTTTTTTTTTTTTTTTTTTACATCTAGAAAAAAAAAAAAGGCACAACTTGGTAAATGCATATTAGGAGGAGGATTTACAGGAGGGGTCTGCCCATTCTGAACAAATGTTGTGCAAAGTGTCTGGGGATACATTCATTATTTTACAGAAATCAGCAGGTTACGGGGCACAATGCAACCATAACTCCAAACACAATGCCAAAAAAAAAAAAAGGAAGAAAAAAATATTTATTCTAAATGAGGTAGAAATTTGACCAGCGTTAAGTCTCTAAGGTTTAGTTACTCTGTGTGCATACACACAAGTTCATTCCTTTAACTCAAGAATGCACGACTACGATCTCAAAAACATTTCCCCACAACAATACACAACTGGGTAGCAAACCATGACTCTTTCCCTGGATAAGAATGACTGCTGATGTTCCGAGACAAGATAGGCATGCCTGCTTAGCTCACAAGTATAAAATGCATGGTAAATGGCAAATTTACAGAATTCTAAAACTCAGTGGGTCCTAAAACGGCAGAAAGCAAGCAAATGATCTCTAAATGACGAGCCCAAGAAACAAAAAAAGTTCCTTGAATAAATGACATATGCCTGGTTTACATCAGATCTTAGCAGAATGAGGAAAAATAAAGTGCAAGGAATGATTAGGCCTTTTGACCTCCTATTAAAAGGTCTCAAATTAAAGCGACACAATCTAATATTTGAAAAAGATGACAAAAGCAAGAAAACTACCACCAAATTAAATCAACGTTCTAAGAGGAACAATTACTTTTTGAAAAAGCTATAGCTGAATGGAAAAAATAGCATATTTTGGTCTAAATAAAAGAAAGGCCTTTATTACAATCCTGTGGTGTCTTTTGAGAGGGCAAGGGTTTAAAAAGGGGGGGGGGGGCAGATGAGAGGGAGAAAAGCACTCCAAGACAGGCACTTAGCAAAATATTTTTTGGTATTAAGCGCAAATAGAAACTATAGGTCAAACAATTTATAATAACTTAGTGAAATCAAAACAAACCTATAACTACTCATTATTTCCATCATTGAAACAAATTTTCAGTAGATTGTGTGGAATGGTCAATTTATCTAGGCATGTATTCCACGAACACCTTTGCAATGCATGTTATTTGTGACTAGTGAACTTTAAATGGAACACAACTAACAACAGGACTATGTCTAGTCAAGCAGAGATAAACAAGATGTTAAACTTAAAACATGGAGATCTCTGGTCACCTGTGGCTGAGATCTTCCTGAGGGTCATAGAGCTGAGCCAAATGCAACTCACAAAGAGTACCCCATCACTTTTATGAGACTGCTCTGGAATAAAGCTATTTCAAGTAAGATTTACATTCAATTCTAGAAACAAAATACCCGCATATATTAGAGAGAGAAGGAAAAGAAAAACTACAGTAGTTAGATCAGATTCAACTAGAAGTAATCGATAGCATATAAGAGTCCAAAAAGGAAGGCATGGCCCATTTTAGGGTCGAGGCTCATTTATCAAGTGTATGTAAATTTGCAACTTCTTAAATGCAACGTTACATGTAGGAATTGGTTGTACCAACTAAGGACTGAATTAATAAATAGCCCAATTCCTAACATTTAAGCCTACTCATTAGCACAATGCAGGCCGTTGATTGGGAACATCTGTCTGTAGTCCTTTTACCATCTAATTCACTTTACCCTCCTCCATAAAATGTGGAAATTTTGCTATGCTATCAGAGCCATTCTTTTCCATTTCTGCAATTGTGCCAGGGATGCCCATCTGAGAAGTCTCAATCTTTGTTATTCCCCCAGTAGAGCCCACTAAAGGACCTCCAGCGAGACCTCCTGGGAGAGGAACGCCTCCATTTTGGATGACTGAAATCTCATTGGTCTTCATGGTCAGCCCATTTGTGAAGGCAACTGCATACTGGTTCCACATTGATGGGTTGAAATTAATTGGTGGGGGAATCAAATCCTTTGGGGGTGGCAGCATGTCTGGTTTCATCTTGGACTCTGTGCCCATGGCCATTAAAGCTACTGGGTTATCCAACGAGAGGCGTTGACCTCGCCTTGCTGTATTATTCCACATGTGGGTCCCAACATGCACCTGTAAAATAGGAAACAAGAGTCAGTAAGACTTGCTGCAATATACACAAGATATTAGTTTTCAATAGGGCTGCATGAAAACTCAAATGCGTTTTTGTAGGATCAAGCACGTGCTTTCAAATGGAGTGGCATTTACTAAACAGAGCTATAGTTCACAAGAAACGCTGTATCGAGTTCATTATCAGCAATGAATCACCTGCGATAATGAAAGTGGTTTGTGTAGCTTGTGAAAACATCTGAAAGCACGTGCTGGAGATTTAATACTAGTCACAGAACTGGATTTACTGATGAGGTGCGTATGGTAAATGAAGTCCTAATTTTCAAATTAATTCACTGACAAAATCTGAAGTCTAGAAAACATCTTCACCTTAAGGTTTCCTTTTGTTGTGAAAGCCCTGCCACAAATTGTGCAAATGAATGGCTTCTCGCCCGTGTGTGTACGTTCATGGATTTGCAGGGCGCTTGCCGATGAAAAGTTCTTCCCACAGATATTGCAGAGATGCTGCTTGGAGGTGCGACGAGGAGCACCAGAAGTAACTGGAGGAGTGGTAGCTCCTTGGGGCAGTTGGGAGCTGTAGAGGCCATGAGCGCCTATGGGAGTCTCAGGAGGAATCTGCATCTCCAGTTTGACCAGATTTGGAGGCACCCTCACAAATGGTAACTGACTGGAACCTAAGAGAGAAGAAAACGTATAGGTAAAACATCAAGAGGAAATGTCGGTGCCATGTTAAGCATGTTGAAAATAACAAAACGTACCATGTTCGCCATTAGAGATGGACAAGCCTGGCTCCCCTTTGATAGGTTTTGGGTTAAAACTTGACGTCAAGTCCAGTGCGCCACTGTTTTCGCTAAAATCTTGAGGTGCTTCAGAGTCAGGTCTGGATTTTACTCCATCATCTGGGTTTGTGGATTCTGGTGATTTTGATTGTCCATTACTCAGGGGACCGTCTCTAGGGGACAAAGAGTGAAAGGACACAGAATCTGACACAGCTGGACTGTGGCCGTTCTTGTAATCCATTTCTCCAGACCCTGAAGGGGAATCTTTCAGTCCACCATCACTCTCAGAAGCAGTGCTGCTTTGTCGTTGCAGGTTCAGTGCAGAGGTGAGGCTCTTCATGTGGTTCTCCAGGGCAGCAATGCCTGTAAGCATAGATGGTGGACCTTGGAAAGCCTGATCTTTATCATTGGGCTGGGGCTCTGTAGAGAGGTTCAGCTTCTCCTGATTGTCCAAATCCAAGTCTTGCTCTTCCATACTCTCTTCATGGCCAGTGGAGTCAATGTTCTTTTCCTCAGTCATGCTAGCATCCAGTGCTTCAGGACTTTCGAACTGATTCTCTGGGAGAGGGGTGTTGGGAATCTGGCCACCCATGTGCATACGAATATGCTGCTGAAGGACAACTGCATTGGTGAACTTCTTATGACAAATAGGACAAGAGTGTTGCATTTTAAGGAGAGTGTTGGCCCTATGGACACCATAATGAGCTTTAAGGTTGCCCTTGGTGGAGAAAGCCCTGCCACAGATTTTGCATTTGTGTGGTCGCTCACCAGTGTGTGTGCGGTAATGCATTTTGAGGGAACTTTGGCAGCTCAGCACTCGGTGACAAATAACACATTCATTGGGGTCATTTGTCTTCTTATCCAAGCCATCCACCATCTGCTGAAGTTTTGCAGTATCAGAGCCATTTTCGCCAGATAGACCGTTACCGTTTATGTGGTGCAATCCAGCCAGTGCATCAGAGGAATCTTTGCCTTGATCCAGTCCCGCCATCTCCTGACCGAACATGCCAGAAGAAATGGATGCACCGTCGCTGCCAGATGAAGAAGGCCTCTGGGAGTAGAGGTCCCCACTTACTGGAATTTCATATGAGGGCTTGAATCCTTGGAGCACTGGTGGATGGAGACTTGTCGAGGGAAGCCCCAGCACTGGTTTGGTGTCCACAAAACTGTTTTCATCTATAGGCATGGACATGCCATAAGGGATGCCACTGTGTGTCGGCATGTTGTCAAGGTGTTCTGGTACGGGATATGGATTCATCTTGATGTGTGGGTATTTTTCTTTGTGCCTCTGGAAATGCACTTTAAGGTTTCCTTTGGTTGTGAAACGGTTTCCACAGATGTTGCATTTAAAGGGCCTTTCGCCAGTGTGTGAGCGTAAGTGGATTTGTAGAGCGCTGTCATTTCCAAATGTCTTCCCACAGAATTTGCATTTGTGCCTGAACATAGGTTCACCAGAGACCATATTTGACTCCAACATGCCAGGGATCTTATTTTTTGCCTTTTTAGAGGAATCTATGCTTGTTGCAAGGGTATTAAAGGGACTCTGTAATCCCATGACCCCTGGGGATTGAGGAAGCAGCGCTGGAAGTCGGCTAGCTAAATCGGGAAGTCCTTTCAAGTCTGCTTTTAAGGGCACGGAGACCAAACCTCCAGTTAGGGATGTGGGGATGGTGGCAGACTGAGGTAGCTTGGCTTGTTTTAAGGCTTCCAAGGACAAGTTCTGGGAGCCCATCCGTTTGCCAATGAGGGCAGCTGCGGCTGAAAGCTGCTGTGATAAATGTGCACCCAGTGCTTTCAGTGGATCCACAGCGGCACCCAGTGTTGCATGGAAACTCTGAGGTGCCATCATGGCCACCTGGATGCGTATCTGCTCGGTTAGCTGAATCTGCTGCAGTTGTTGCTGCTGGAGACTGACCAGCTGTTCCAGGATCATGGGGATTGCAAAAAAGGCATCTTCGTGTGGTTGTGTGGGAGGAGACTTCTGATTCAACGAACTGGATGACTGTTGCGTTACAGCAACTTTAGTAGAAGCCATGGACTCCAGAGTAACAGAGTCTTGCAATTTGGAAGATACAATGTACCCCACATCTGAACTGCCAGGCAAATCTTGATGGTGATTTGAGGGGTCATCCTGGTTCAGCATGATCTCTCCTTCCATCATTTCCTCGGACTCTGCACTATACTTTGAATGTGAATTACTGGTAGACTGATTTCCCAGGAAATCACCCGGAGAATGATGGGAGAAATCAGGGGTCACTTCACTCCCATCGCCATCTTTCATGATCACCACCTGCTGACTCTTAGTGCAATTTCTCTCATGTTCGAGAAACTCTGCCTCATCGAAGAACTCCGCGCAACATTTGTCGCAAACCCTCGTCTCCTCTGATCGTCGCCTCTTAGCATCATTGCCATCATCCTCACCTTGACCGTTGTGCAAGATCCCTGCACCAAAGAGAAAAAGTTAAAGAGATGGACTTAACATTCAAGACCCAAGGATAATGTGCAGTAAATATGGAACAAATTATAGATAAATATAATGTTATCAGTATGCATTATTGAAAAGACAACGCATAAAGTGTTGTAATGAAATATACACAGTCCTATTTTACTTATGTTCTGAAATTAGTGGCATAATTGGATTTTAATTTGCATAAAACAGATGTTTAACATTGGGAAAAACAGATGTTACATAAACTTCAGTTGATTTTTTAAGCAGCCACATTCACAGCTATTCAGTTATGCAGATGAGGACAGCATTTACAACATGTTCAAAAATAAATACCCAAATTGTACTAGAAAGATTTACCAATACAAAAAGCTATATAAAATATAAACTTCCTCCTCAATCATCTATTCCTAATATATAAACAGCACATCATATGTTGTTATGCAGTTCTAATGAAATGCTAAACAAATCAAATTAAGCTGCAGCACCATTAGGAAGGGCCTTTTAACAGGGCCATTGTTAAATGCAAATTTCATCAACTCTTATGAATGGGAAAGACCACCAGTTAACATTCTGACAGTGAAACTGGACATGATAATTGTTCACTAGACAACTTAAATAGTAAAGAAAACAAGTTGCATTGCTCACAGAGCCAGCAGTCAACCAAACAGCACATCCATTTGAGAAAGCAAACAAGAGTTAGTTAGCTATTTAAAAAAAACATTGCCATTGATTGCATCTTATATGTCTAAAGAATCAGTGGAGATGCAAACAAAACCTTAAAATGGTTTTATTAAAACAAATTATTCCAGAAATGAATCATGTTTCAACCATTTGTTTAGGGTTAGACAATTGGACGGACACACTGTAAACCCTGCGCTGTATAAAGCTCACCACGTGGGGGCGTTTGATCAATGAACAAGGCATATAATGTATCTTTACTGATACCTTCAGTGTTGCACACTGATTGTACCTTAACTGAAAGAGAATTCAACATGCTATGTTATATAACAAAACTGAATAAAATCAACTTAAAGCAAACAAGACAAACAAACCCCATTTCTCAGTCGAACAAGCACATCTATATACATTATTTACGAATGACCACATTTCAGTATGTCGTGAAAAGAGTCATGTAGTTTACATTTACACCCCCATTACACACAACTTCATTTCCATCCCCCATCCACTTGTCCATATGCAACCAAAAGAAACTGTGGGGGATTTATTGCTCTGGTCAAGCTTGTTCGCGACTCACATTTCATGCCGACCTGTTGAGCACCTTTGTTTAACAGTGGTCAGTGATACCAGAACGCCACATCAAATATTAACACACGAGCATAGTCTGGAAAATACGTGTACATTTATCAGCCAGTGATAAAACTGATCAAAGGAGAAACACTTTTAACGAGGTTTTTTTTCAAGCATTCTTAAAAGCTCAATAATATTTCCACTTTCTCTAAATAGAAAAATAATTTAATATTATAGTTTTTTTTTTTAATTACGACACTCACCAAAAAGTAAGAAAACAAGAAGTCGCTGACTCGACGAATATAAAAACGCCGATAAATATCTGACATCGTACATCGCAAATACGTAAACATCAGATAAGCTAAACAATTAACAAACAAACAAAACAACAATGAAGCAAACCAGCCTCTTTCTTAAAACTCAAGTGAAGTTGCTGCGATAGTAGACATTCATCAAAGTTTCAGCGCATTTGTAACTAATTTAATGTAGTTTTTTTTTTTTTTGATTTAATGATTTATAAAGCTCGTTGTGATCCAACTGACGCATAATTTCATATTTCAGATATTAAATGAAACAAATAATCTACAGTAGGCTACACGAGCAATAAAATAAATAAAAACAAAGTTTTGTGTCATCTCAAACTTACCATTTTGTGTCGAAGCAGGATCGTCTGAATTGATATGCTGTGGTTTGGATTGCTTGCGCCTCGACATGGTAACCTACAACCATCAGGGGCGAGTAGTAAGACTATTTAGTACCTCTTCTTTAGAAATTCTCCAGGTTGGGGGAAATTAGCCCCTCGAGTAGAAATGCGCATGTCAAAGTAATTATTATTATCAATAATGCATTGCGATTTATCATGCTCTTCTGACAGCTGATTGGCTCCGGTCCAAAGTGCTCGCGCATTATTCAAATGAGGCTTCATTGATGAGAACTGCAGAGTCGAGAGAAAGGGGGAGGAGATGTGAAAGAGAGAAAGAGGGAGGGAAAAGTGATGCTAGAGAGAAAGAGACAGAGAGAGAGAGAGAGAGAGAGAGGGAGGGGGGGAAGCAAGTGTGCAGGCGGAGAGAAAAAAAAAACTAATTATTTTAGAACACTAGCTATTACATTTATTAGGCCTATATATTTTTCTTAAAGCCTAACTATTGTATGAATATTGATATCTTATATTGTATTTTTATTTAACATATTTTAAATGGACATTTGTGAGTCTCGCTTTATGTATTATAGCCTTTATCTTATGTATTAATAAATCATGAAATTTGAATTGTGTTTTCCGTTTTTACAGTACTGTATCTTCTGTTTTGAATAAAAGCCTGAAAAAATATAAAGATGTTCTTGATTCTAAATGAAATGTATTTTTTCAGTGTACATAAAGACAAATCTGTGCGTGGTTCACTCTGTGATTTAAATATGGAAATTGCAACTGACATTAATTCATCACATTAAACACAAAGACCTGCCTGTCACACTGTACTCATATGTGGAATGAATGAATGAAGAGCAGACAAGTAAATATATGCAAATGTTGAAGAAGAAATGATGAAAAAACAGCAGTTTAGTTAATTCAAATGCAGTATGTAAAGCAACCATAAAACCCATGGAACATGGGTATATTAAGAAAGATTCTTTTTTATATTTAAAATAGTTTTATTGTTTTGGTGCTATTACATATTATATGCTATATATATATATGGGATATGTATAAAAATAAAAATCACATCGTGAAAATATTAATGTTTTTTAGATGTTTAATAATTGTATTATATTCTTGTTTGAAGTTTTGGTATTAATGGAAATGCAGTTCTGTTTTGTTTTTGTGATATATTTCTAATATCTGTATCAATGTATCATATTTTGTCAGGTTTAAAATACAATTTTTTTATGGAAATACTCTTGGAAGGAAAAACAAAACAATTCCTATTCACACTGTGATTTCCAAATATTTTGTTATGATAAAACTATGATAAAAGTGGGGAAACAAACAATAACAGACAAAATGTTATTTACAGTATATGTGTGTGTGGTGTGTGTGTGTGTGTGTGTGTGTGTGTGTGAGTGTGAGTGAGTGAGTGTTGATGATTTTAAGGGTTTCTATAACCAAAAATTACCAAAATATCTTAATGCGAGACGCAATATATACCAAAAGCTTCAATATATACATATTTTTTTATAATGTCACTTACTGGATATAAAAATAAGCACTGGTCAGTGGAGTTTTTTTAGTTTCTGTTTGTTTTTAGTCAGGATGTATCATAGATGCCAGACGATTACTGGATAAGGCGGCGTATGAGTCATGTGTTTGCAGACACTGAACAGTGAAGTCAGATGCATTTGCTTATAATTTCTTGACTCTGCTTTTAATGCAAATGGCCCGGCTTCCATCATATTTAACGCACACAACCAGCCTTTCAGAGCTAACAATATGCTTTGCTTTTCTCTGGATAATCTCAGTACATCAGATGTGTCAGTAACTGCTTTTAAAGCATGCACCAATTGCACATCCTGTTCTGCATTGGACAGCTATGGCTTTGTAAATTTCCCAGCTCAGAATGGGCAGAGATTTTTTTAAACCCCTCTTCCCTCCCACCCCCTTTTTTTCATAGGGCAATGTGAGAATGGCAAGTGCTTTGAGGGTGCGAAAGAATTCATAGCTTTTCTCAAAAGAAGATAGAGCATCACCCCCCACACATCTCACCGTCAGCTGTGTATATGCCTTACACCGGAGGAGATTGATGTCCTTAACTTAATGGAGGGCCTCACTGACTTAGGAGAGCAGGAAGAAAGAATATTTTCAATCCATTTCACCAATCTAGACTTGTAAGTGTCGTATCCATTAAAATCAGTCAGTGGAGTCAGTGGAGGTTAAAGCAAACGCTGTGACTCACCCATCTTTCCAGAATCTGGCTGCTAGGTGTTTGGGGAAAATGCTTAACTTTGCATTGTTGGAATACCTTAATGCAGACATTCACTTTTAAAAAAATAGCCATAGAAGAACTATTTTTGGTTTCCTAAAAAACCTTTTAGTGAACAGTTAAAAGAAACATTTTAACAGTCCTAAGGACCTTTTGTCTAATGGAAATGTTGCATGGATTTTAAACGTTTTTTCATTGATGTCAATAAAGAACTTAATTTTTAAGAGTGCATAAAGAACTTTTTGTGGAATGGAAAGGTTCCAAAGATGTTGTTAAAGGTTCTCACGGAACCAAAGAAACCAGTGAAGAGGGTTTATTTTAAAGAGTGTATTATTAAAAATAAAGATTTTAACAGTGATGCAATAGAAGAACCATTTTGGGTGGCCAAAGAACCTTTCAGTAAACAGTTCTTGAAATAATTATTATTAGTTTGAAGGACATTTAATAATCTTAAGAGCAATTTTCCAAAACCTTCATCCAATGGAAAGGTTCCTCATGGAATCATCAATCCTAATAAACAACCTTTGCTTTTAAGAGTGTTACAAACACAATAGGACTGGAAAAATCACAATAATTTAAGATCAAGTTTTATTTTTGTCCAGCTAATCACAACCAGCCTTGCCAGTCATGGACCGTCTGTCCATCGGGACACAAAGAGGACTCTATATATTTTGTAAAAACAAATGCCTATCACGCACAGACTGAAGGTGCAGAAAGGAGGGGTGTGCAGTCTAGACGCTTTATGACGGCAATAAGAAACTTTGCTTAGCTTCAGTGTTCCTGTTGTGTTCAAACTAAACAATTCTCACTTTGTGAGAGCTGAGTCATAAATCCAGGACGGTGGGAATGAGAAAGGTCTCATCTTATATTTCTCCCAGATGGACATATGGGGTTTTTGTTTTATGATTGGGGAATGTCCAGTTGTGAAGATAAAAAAAATATTTTCCTGTATTAAAGCAGGCTAATTCAAGCAGTTGAGAAATATGCAAAAACAATCAGATTTTCTTTCTTTTTTTTTTTTTTTTTTTTTTTTTTTTTGCATTTCCAGGCTTGGAATATTTATGGAAAGTAATGTCATGCATAGTTTTTTTTGTGAACGTGTATTTTTTTCTGTTTATTCTTAGAAAATGCTGTTTTGTAAGTGCATTGATAATGTTACATGGACTGATGGTTATGATTCTGGGATAAAGCTGGCAGAAACACAGAGTCAATATAATGTGACAGTACTGATTAATGTCTCAGAGTGATTGATATAAAACATCTTAATATATATAGTAACTGACTAGATGTAATCTAGATTATGTAGTCAGATTGCAAAAATTGAGTATTATTCATAATTTACTGATTCTGCTTCATTCTTCTTTTCTTCTTTAAAATGTTCCTTTCTAAAATAGTATGCCGCTTTTAAAAAGTCTTCCAGTTTTGTGGACGTTCACACACAGATCAGTCACTAGTCATGTGACCACACTTCATGTAACCACTGGATTTATAAAAATCACTTCAGTTTTACGAAATGTTTCAACAATGCATCATTACTTTCTGTTGAATTGTATTTTATTTCTATTACTTTCTATTAGGTTATTTAACAATCCCTTACTGTGTCTATGGAATGCTTTTGTTTTTCAAACACAATAAAATGCACAAATTACGGTTATTTCTCATTTACATGTAATTCAGGAATTCCCAAACTTTTTTTTGTCGGCAGAACTTTTTTCACCTAATACATTTACTTGAAGTACGCCCTCAATATTTTAAACTATTAAATTAATAATTATTTATCACACTTGCTATCTATCTATCTATCTATCTATCTATCTATCTCTATCTATCTATCTATCTATCTATCTATCTATCTATCTATCTATCTATCTATCTATCTATCTATCTATCTATCTATCGGTCTTGTTATACTTTTAATAATTCTTAAGGTGAAAAATTGCTTCATATTCTCAAGGTAATTTCAATTTTTTTTTAAGTTGTTTTCGCACATGGAATGGCCAATATATCAATCAATAATAATCAAGTAGAGTATGAGAACTGCTCATGTTGTAAACTGGGCACCTAGAAGCTATTTTATAAACATGTTCATCTCTCCCTCCACATCATATGCTTTCATCCATTATGTTATGTCTGCCATTATCTAAACATATAAATATGAG